>NC_088189.1:15007911-15211132 GCF_028769735.1 Zonotrichia leucophrys gambelii | reverse complement strand
ACCTGTCAGCAAACATGGAGCAAAACGACCTCTGGACATCAAGGAAGGAGAGCCCTACTCTGAGACCCTGAACTGCACCAGACCACACTGGGGGCAAAAAGCTCTCGCTGGAGGCTGTGCAAGAGAGGCCAGTGTGTGTGTGCAGGGACACGGGGCCAGGGAGGGAGGCAGCGCAGTGAAGGTGCCCTTGTGAAAGCCATGGGCTGCCACAAGAGAGAGAACAAACAAAGGGCTGGGCCACAGCAGGGACAGGGAGAGGCAAGGGAACAAGCAGAGGTCTCCAAAGCACTGCCAGGCCTAAGGTGCCAAGTTGCAGAGGAGCCTGAGGCTGTGCAGACGCAGCAAAAGCCCAATTTACCTGCTCACCACTTCTCCTGTGCACAGTGGAATTCGGCCTCTCTCTCTTCTCCTCATGAAGATCAGTGCCAGTGCCTGCCTGGATACAAGTCTATCCCTTCAGGAAGGCCAAGCGTTTCTGCAGAGCCACTCTGGAAATTTTACCCTTGGTCAGTGCAGCCGGCAGAGTTCTCTCTCTTCCATCCTTCAAAGCAGCAGCCCCAGGCTTCAGCTTTTCCTGCATGGTTTCATTTTTACTGGAATTATTGCTGCTGACTTTGCATGTTGAGTGCATGCATTTCATTCTTCTTTTCCAGATTTCTCATCTGCTGCTGGTACAATTCCTGTTCATGCTGCCAAAACAGGGAGAAAAAGGGTCACTCATTCCCTCTCTCCCTTTGCTTTTCATACCAGATCTGGACTCCAGGGCAGGGGCAGGCACAGGCTGCCCCTCTCTCTCTGCCCCTCGGGATGCTGCAGAGCTTTGCTGGGCCCCCCTTGATGCTGCATCTTTCCCAGCTCACTCAGCCCATCCCAGCTTCCCTTCTGCCCTTCCCTGGCCTCCTGCAGCTCCACTCCAGTGCTCCTTTGGGCAGGAGCTGCCAGAACTGCAGCCAGGATTGCAAATGCACACTAAGCAGGATTCAGGCAGTGCCACGAGGATGTGCTCTCCATCAGGGAGGAAGGGAAGAGCAAACAGCCCCAGCCTTTCATTCCCTGCCCTTGGGCTGACAGCAGTGGTTTCCCACCTCTCCTGTGTAGAGTTTCCATGGCTCCATCCCCCAGAGCCCCACTGCCCTCTCTGGCAGCAGCAATGGCCACATCAGTCTGTCATTCTCTGCTGCCACTCAGGACGAGTTCTCCCCTTGCAGGCACACGTCCTGCTGGGGATCAGCACTTGCCTTTCCTCTCCTCTCTCCCCACTGGCTGCTCTCCCATGGCCAAGGCCAAACACCTTTCTATTAACAGCAAACTTGGGACTCTCCCCCTCTTTCCAGATCCAGATATTCAGAAATCTGAAGATGGGATTGGACACCAGGAATTCCCCAAACCATGCAATGTCAATAGGGACAGTGTGAACTTTGAGAACTAAAGGTTTAAGTTTGCAGAAGCCCAGTATGGAGGAAAATCAGCAGCAGCCTCAGCATTAACTGGCTTTATGCTGGTGCTCTTTAGAACTATGAACACAAGGCAAAACCATAGCTAGGAAATGGCACTTTGTTGCATCTGCCAATCTCACCAGCATATTTTTTCTTTTCCTTCTCCTAGTTTTCCAATTTCGTCCTCAGAAATGCCACCTCCTGACGGAGAGCCACAGCCTCTTCCTGCCTTTCAGTGGCCTCTTTCTCCAGGGCAATTTGGTGAGAGATGTGCTTGGCTTCTGCCTGCACCAACTCTGTAGAAGGAAAGGGGAAGGAGAAGTAGAAGGAGAAAAGCAAAGCAAACTGATGTGCATCCTGCAGAGACAACAGCACTGTCCTCTCTACCTGACTGTGTTTGCCAGGCCCAAAGCCCACAAAGGCTCCAAAGCTGACAGAAATGAATGAAAATTCCAGGCAGAGAAAAAGGCAGGAATGAAAGGTTCAGAGGGATAGGAAAGTGTGTTTCGTCCTGGCCTTGTACACGGTGAGCAATTCAAGAGAGACAAAGCGGGGGGCATGCCTGTGCAGCCCTGCTCCAGAGAGGCCAATAGCCTGGAGACTCTGGCAGGGCCTGGAGTTTGGGGGGAATGGAGCTGAGGCATCCAGCTACAGCTCCTCAGCTGGTGAGACAGCATGGGGCAGTCAGTGGGAGAGGAGAAGCTGTACCTTGCTCAATATACTCCAAATCCTTCTGCAGCTCCAGGTTGCGGGCTCTGAGGTTGTCTCTCTGAGCTTTTGTCTTCCTCAGCTCAAGCTCCACAGCCTCATACTCTATGGCCAAGGCAAGAGCTTTGTCATCAGATCTCTGGAGCTTCACACGCAGCTCAGACACCTCAGTTTCCAGCAGCTGCTTCTCTTGACTTGTCTGGTGCTCTCTCTCCTCTAGCTCCTTCAGCAGCCTGGCCTGCATCTGCAAGATGGATGAACACAGCCTCAGGGACAGGGCAGCTCCTGAGGCAGCAGGGTGGGCCGCAGGGAGAGCAACAAAGGAGAAATCATTTCAGGCCAAAAACATGCCAAACCCAGAAGGCACAGAAACAAGGATTGCAATGGAGACAAATGGAGAGAAAACAGGGAAAGACAAAGGGCATCCTTGGGCTGCAGCTCCGAACAGAGGCTGGACTGGCTGTGCTGGAAGTGCCCTGCCCAGGCTGCCACAGCCACCTCTGTGTCCCCACATTGCTCAGAGCCTGGCACAGGCACCAACTCTGGCTGGGACAACACTGCTAACAGAGGGACAGAGAAGCTCCAGAGGAGTCTGCTGCTGCTTCTCCTCCCACATTTCCTGCTGGGACCCGGGAGAGGATGGGGGAAAACTTCTGCAGCAGACACCAGATCCAGCCTCAGGCTCAGGGTGCAGCAGCAGCCCCGGGCAGAACACGGCACCTGTGGATGCTGCTGGGAGGGGAAAGAGGTTGGGGCCTCCAAGGCAAAGGTGCTGTTGTGTGTCCCTGGAGAAGAGGATGCCACTGCACAGCTTACCTGTTTGTTGAGCTCCAGCAGTTGTCCAGCGCGGTTTGAAGAGAGCTGTTCGGCCGTCTGAAGAGCAGATTGACACTGAGACACCTGATTGTTCAGTGTCAGGTTCTGTTCTTCCAGTGTCTTGAGGCACACATTCTTTTCCTCCAGAGACAGAATCAGCCTAGAAGGGAAGCAAGTGACTCATTACTAAATGATATCTCATTTATCAATTCGTTGGACTAGCACCACCTCAGGGGGAAACTGCTCTGCCTGATGAGTTTTGTCTCAACAACTTGTCTCTTTGTTCCCCCTGCAGTCCCAGCCCAGCATGTGCCTGCTCTGCTTTTCTCCCTGAAAAAACAGCGAGTTCCTGCCTCCATGCCCTACCTTCTTTTTGAGATGGGAATGTGAATACAAACCTAACAAAGTCTTGCAATGAAGACAGTAGGGGAGAGGAAAAATTTTCTTTTCACTAACCAGGCTCCAAAGCAGGGAGGTTTGGTCAGCATGGAAGAGACATTTCCTCCCCCATCTTACATATCCAGGTAGGAGGAGCAGCACCCTAGAGCCAGGGCATCCCTGGCAAGTTCCCTAACATTTACCAGCACCCATCCTACTTTCACCTGGAGAAACAAAGGCCAAAGTGGCAACTGCGGCTTGGAGCACAACCTCATGGAAGATGCAGAAGGCTCGAGCCAAGCAGGAGTGCCCTGCCTTTCCTTTGTCTCCTTGGAGGAAGAATCCTGTGGCACTGAAGCCTGGCAGGACTTGATTGGCTGCAGGAGCCCCCCATACCTTGGCCCTGTTTCTTGCATTCTTTGCGCAGTCAGAAATGCCTGTGACTGTGCAGGGTGGCAGGGACCCTGCTTGACCCCCTGCAGGCACCGGGGGACATTTGATGAGGAACGATGCAACAGAGACATTCTTGTTTCTGGGCTGCCTCTGAGGCCAATCTGGCCTAGAGCAGCAATCAGGGCCTTAAGATGGTTCTGCCCAGAAAAAGCATCAGATGCCAGGCTGATCCAGACCCCAAAGGCTTCAAGTTACAGGCCCCAAGGTGGAGCTGATGGATGGATCCAGCTCCTTACAGCGCACCTTGGGCAGTGTCAACACCCCCATCTAACAACACAATATCCCCTTGAGGGAAAGGGCTACCCCAAAAGCCTTTGTCTTCAGAAAAACTCTATCTGAAGGCTTAAAACAAAGAAAATGAACTCAAAATCCCATCAATGAATCGTGTATTCACGGAGACTGCAGAATCTGGCAATTAGGGAATGCTGCCAGAGCCCCTGGCAGGTGCAAAGATGGCAAAGAGGGAATCCATTCAGCACAATGCAGAGTGCCACAGGATTTCATTTACCTGGCTTTTTCCCTCTCTAGGGCATTGACAGAAGCCTGCAATTCTGAAGTTTTCTGTGCCACTTCTTCCCATTGACTCCATTCCCTCTCCAAATACTCCAGATGCACTTGAAGATACTTTTTCTGATGTTCTGCCTCCTCCAGCATCTTCTGCATCTGCTCAATCTCCAGCAGCTTCTGCCTGGACTCTTCCTGGGCCTCCCTCACATCCTTCTGGGCTCTCTGCACAGTCCTTTCCTGGCACTCTCGGGAGGCTGCCAGCTGAGATGTCAACTCTCCCACCTCCAATCAAACAGAACAAAGCAGTCAGAGGCTACAGCCACAGCTACAGTCACAGTCAGCCACAGCACAGGCTGTGAGCAAAGGTAAAGGAAAACTTCCCACTCCTCCCTGTCCTGAGAGCACCAGATTCACAAAGGATATGGACAAATTGTTTCAGTCTCTAAGTGGCCCACCACCAAGGGCACCTGAGAAAGCACCTGCCAAAGCAAGGCTAGCAAGAAGAGGCCAGCAGGAATCCATGCTGCTGCTTGCTGGCCAACAGCACAGAGGACTAGCCCAGCTGTCCAGAGCAGCAGCTGACATTCAGCAGAGCACTGAGTGTCCTTCAGAGCAGCTGCCATGGAGCCCCCAGAGCACGAGACAGCCCCAGGGCTCAGCCCAGCAGCTGCTGCTCTGCCATGGAAAAGCAAGAAGGCCACAGACCCCTCGCTGCATGACTGCAGTGCCACTGCTCTCTCACTCACCTGCTTTTGTAGAGCCTCCCTCTGCTCCAGGAGGAGATTCATTTCCTCTTTGAGGCCGTGTAGCTCTTCCTCGTGCCTCCTCTGAGTTGCCTGGGCTTCACTGTGAGCTTCCTCCAGCTCAGCTTGCAGATTTGCCTTGATGGTCTGGCAACAAAATGCAGTACAACTTCCTGGGACCTGCCCTGAGGCTCAGCTTTTTCCACTTGCTGCCTCAAAATCCCATTCCCTCGGCTGCTTCTTTTGGCTTCTGTACCCAGCTCTGCTTCCACTGCAAGCCTTCCTTCCTGGGGCTGAGCTCTGGAGCTTACCAGGCTCTGTGCTCCCAGGGCCTGAAGCAGCCCTTGCTTCCTCAGTCCCAGGAGCTGCCTTTTGTGCCCTTGTCACTGCCCTGCCCTCTGTTGCCTGCCTACTCACACTTACCTGCCCCTTCTCTTGCTGCTCTGTCACCTCCTGCCTGAGCTGCTGGACCTGCTGGCGGGCTCGGCTGAGCTCTCCCTCAGTTTGGAGCAGTGCCTCTGATAAAGCACTCTTCTCCTTCTGCTCTTCCAGCAGGACCTGCACAGGAGGAAAGAGCAGAGGGCTTCACACTCCTCCTGCAACATCCCCGTGGCAAGGGCCAAAGGCTGATGGGCTCCCGTGCTCTCAGAGCACTTGGCTGCTGCTGCCCTGGGCCACTGCCTGCCCTGGGGGAGACACAGCTTCCCAGGAAGTGACTTAAAACACAGCTCAGAAGACATCTCTGCATTGCTGTTCACAAATACTCCAGGCAAGCCTTTAAAAAGATTTTTCTCTTGTCAGCATTCTTGCTGCACCCTCCCCATGCCCACAAAAGAAAAGTCCTACAAACTCACCTTGGCCATGAACATCTACCAGTACACACCAAAAGGGGAGCAGAAGGAGAACAGTGAAGATACCCTGAGGTACATCTTTGAACAACAGAGCACAAGAGCAGCACAAAACTTTCAGCTGACAGCTGATGTTTCTGCCTGGCTTCCTATGAGAGGGCTCATTCCTGGTGCCAAAGACAGCCCCGTTCAGCTTTCACCTCCCCTAATTCTGTGCAGAAGACACGGAGGGCATGCTCCACACAGCCCCATATCCTGCCATCTCCCACAGCTCCAGCCTTGCAAAAAATCACACCAGTTTTCCTCTCACAATCATTACCTCTTGCTTGGCATTTTCAAATCTCCTTAGTTCTTCTTGTTGTGCCAGCAGGGTGGCAACTTTCTGCCTCATCTCAGACAGCACCTTCTTGTGCTCCTGCTCTCTCTCTGCCTTCTCTTTTTCCCATTGCTCCAGTGTCTCCTGCATCTCTGCACGGTGCCTTTCACGCTCACTTGCCTGAGGAGGGGAGGAAAACTTTGCAAGATGAAGTCCCAGGGAAGCTTGTGGCTGAATGATGTGAAGCTCCATCCCTCCCACAACACCCAACTGGAAAAGACAACAGCACTGGCTTTCTGCACAGCAGAAACTGTGTTCTGTCAGGGAATTCAAAAGGAGGCTCAGCAGGTGCAGGAATCACAGACTTGTGGAATCTCTTCTGCTGGCAAAGACCTTCCCAAGTACTGAGTCCAAGCACTCAGAAGAGGAGGTGTCACCTTCCCCTCTCTGCTGCCCCAGTCACAAGGACTGAAGGACCAGGGACAAAGGGCCTGTTCCATTTGCTTCCAGCCCAAAGCTAATCCCTCTGTCCACCATGGAAGCACAGCAAGAAAGGAAACGAGTTCCCAAGGCTGCAGCCACCAGCACTGTTGGCATCTGCTCCACGTTGGCATCTGCTCCACGCTGGCATCTGCTCCATGCTGGCATCTGCTCCACGCTGGCATCTGCTCCATGCTGGCATCTGCCCTGTGGCTGGTGGGACTCGGGGATGATCCTGCCTTGGGCTGCCACGCTTTGGGTGGGCCCTGCCCAACCTGCTCTGGAACTCCTCTTACACCCTCCCTGAAGCCATGGCTGCATTTACTGTCCCAGCACCATCCTGGGGCCCTTCACGCTCCTCCAAGTCTCAGCTGCTGGCTCTGCTGCCCAGCCCAGCAGCGGGAGGCCTCTGGCAGAGAATTGCTGCCCTTTCACACCCTCAGCCTCTGCTTGCGCTACAACAACCCACAGGGCTGGCTTGGACAATTCAGAAGCATATTGTCCCCTACCAGGTCTTGCAGGAGCTTCTTTATTTCCAGTTGCTGAGCAGTTCCCTGAAGCCTGAGGCTTTCCTGATGCTGCTGCTCTGCCTGCAGGAGCTGTTGAGCTGTGTCCTCCTGTTCCTGCCTCCTGAGAGCTCTCTCTGCTTCCAGCTCACGTTGCAGGCCCTTCACTTCTCCTGCAAACATGACCAAGAGCAAGAGTCACGCTCTTTACTGACTTTAGTGATCTCAGGCCCTTTCAGTGTCTCCAGCCCCAGCACTCCTCAGAAGCTCTGTGGACAGAGACAGCTTTGCAGGGTGCTCAGCTTCTCTAGGCAGGGGCAGCACCACAAACAAAGCACACGAGGTTCTCACCTTCAATCACCTCCTTGGCCTGTGTGACTGAGAGCACTTGAGCTTCCAGATGGTTCCTGGTGATCTCCAGCTGTGATATCTGCTGCTGAGCAGCACACAGCCTGGATTGCAGCTTCTCCTTTGCTGACCTACAAGTTGCAAATATGGACAGACATGAGTTGCTTGCTCCAGACACCCACAGGTGCTTATTCCAGGGCGACATGGCTCAAGATCCCCACGCCTGAGGATGGAAAATGGGTCACCTGGAAACTCATCCAGAGAAGGCACATCTGGGCCATTTCCAGAGCAGAGCAGGGCCTCTGAGGGACTGCCCAGGCCTTCCTTATGGCCTGGCCTAGCACAGCCTGCCCAGCCCAACTTGGCCTCAACAGCCAAACCTTCACTTGCTGTTCCTGACCTATGACTCTGGGTAGCTGTGCCCAAACAGGCTGGAGCAACAAGCAAAAGCCCAGCCCCTGCTCACAGCCCTTCTCTCATCAGCACTTCCAAGCTGCTCTGCAGGGGGACAGAACAGACTCTAGTCCTGGCTGACTCCTGACTTTTTAATGTTCTTGATAATGGACAGAAAGGTACATCATCTTCCAGACACCCAGTATTTAACGAGGCTTCAGAAGTACTTTGCAGATCCAGTAAAATCTCATGGTCATGGCAGCACTAGTAAGAAAATCGGGACATCATTTTGTCTGAACAGAAACTACCTGAATGCAGAGACTGCAGTTTCAACTTTTGCAAGGTCAAGGAGTAGACTTGCTGCCTTTATTTGAGTGTTGCTGAACAAGCAGGCAGTAGCCCAAAGGACTTGTCCTTCCTTACACAGTGAGAGGAACCATGCAAAGGGACCTTGGCAGGTTTGGCAGCTGGGTGCCCATCAACAATCAGCAAGAATGCCCAGAGGCTGTTGAGAATTCCAAAGACCTTTCCCTGCTGCTCTCTAACCAGCTCTAGGTCCTGCCCTCATGTGTCAAGAGTGTGCTTGGAAGCAGAAATGCCTCAAGATTTTCAGCAGGAGCCTCTGGCTCCACCCTGAATGGCAGCGTGCTACTCCCAGTGTGCCAAGGTAAGAGCCTGGAATGCTGAAGATGAAGCTTCCTGGTCTGAAGATCAGGATCATGTCAAGCTACTCAGAAAGGAACGAGGGATGTTCAGTGCCCAGAACGAGGAACCAAACCAAGAGAAACATGAGTATAACTCTGCATCTGCATGGTTTAACTACTACACAGTTCAGGGCTGGCTGGATTGCGTTTGACATCCCACAGGAATGTGCTCAGCGGCACAAACAGGAGCCCAAGGCTCACGAGAGCTTTGCTGGCTTTACATGCCAGAAAAATAACCTTCACATTGTGGCTTTTTTTTTTTTTTATTTCCCTTGAGATTCTTCCATATTGTGTCCATGGAATGTAAAAACATCTGAAAAATTTCAACTCCCTGCCTTTACCTGGTCTCTGCCAGCTGCCTGGAAAGGTCTTCTCGGAGCCACTCGCTGGCTGCCAGTCGGCCCTCAAGGTCAGCCTTCTGGGCCAGCAGCTCCTCCTCTCTGCCCACCTGGGCCACTTCATGCCCTTGGCCAGAGGATTCCTGGCTCAGCTGCCCCAGACACTGGCTCGATGACTCTTGCTCCTGGGAAACCTGCAAGTGGGACAAGGTACAGCTGGAGCCCTTCCTGGGGAGCCCTGTGCAGAGCCAGCCAGTGCCACCTGACAGGCAGCCAGAGGACAAGGAGCACCTGTGCTCTGGCCTCAAAGTTTCACAGCATCTGCCCCATGCAGCTCTGATAGCCTGGCCTGCCAGAAGCCTCTGGCACTGTTACCTTGGGAGTGCTGTGTCAGGCCCTGCTGCCTTCTCTGGGACCAGAGAGCTCCTTCCCTACAACATCCCTACTCCAAACTCTGTGTTGTCACCCAAAACCACTGCATCTTCCACAAGTGCCAATACAATTTACTCTAAGGACCAGCAGTGCTCAACATTTTGAGCTATTGATCCAAAACTCAGCTGCCTTTGTTCCATCACTCTGCTCACCTTCTCCATTCCTTCCCACACCAAATCCAGTACCCCATGCCTTGCCTCCTCTTTTGTGAGCACAAGAGAAGCAGCTCCCCATGACCAGCTTTTGGCCGAGAGCTGGTTTGAACACCAAACTCCAGAGCTGGATCAGTCATTCTGGGTGTGCCAGGAAACAATCTGGCAGTCAGTGGCCTCTGGCTGGAGCCAGGCAGACAGACAAGGCTGCCTGCTGCAGCCCAGGCTGCTTTACCCAAGCAGGCCTGCACTGACAGGGATAGAGACCCACCTCTTCTTGGGAAACATCTCTGGAATAATTCAGGGACACTGGAGTGGACTGAAGGTCAATGCCAGTGCCTGCCTGGATACAAGTCTTTCGCTTCAGGATGTTCAAGTGTTTCTTCAGAGCCCCTATGGCAAGTTCACTCTTGCTCAGTGCAGCACTCAGTACCTGAGTGCTGTCCCTCAATTTCTTCAAAGTAGCAGCCCTATGCTCCAAATATTCCAGCCCCCTCTCCAATTCCAATTCTTGAGTATTTTCCCTGTGATTTCTCATCTCAAGTGCATGCATTTCATTCTCCTTTTCCCGATTTCTTATCTGCTGCTGGTACAATTCCCGTTCATGCTGCCAAAACAGGGAGAAAAAGGGTCACTCATTCCCTCTCTCCCTTTGCTTTTCATACCAGATCTGGACTCCTGCTGCTCCTCCTACTACTCTCTCTCTGCCCCTCGGGATGCTGCAGAGCTTTGCTGGGCCCCCCTTGATGCTGCATCTTTCCCAGCTCACTCAGCCCGTCCCAGCTTCCCTTCTGCCCTTCCCTGGCCTCCTGCAGCTCCACTCCAGTGCTCCTTTGGGCAGGAGCTGCCAGAACTGCAGCCAGGATGGCAAATGCACACTAAGCAGAAGTCAGGCAGTGCCACGAGGATGTGCTCTCCATCAGGGAGGAAGGGAAGAGCAAACAGCCCCAGCCTTTCATTCCCTGCCCTTGGGCTGACAGCAGTGGTTTCCCACCTCTCCTGTGTAGAGTTTCCATGGCTCCATCCCCAGAGCCCCACTGCCCTCTCTGGCAGCAGCAATGGCCACATCAGTCTGTCATTCTCTGCTGCCACTCAGGACGAGTTCTCCCCTTGCAGGCACACGTCCTGCTGGGGATCAGCACTTGCCTTTCCTCTCCTCTCTCCCCACTGGCTGCTCTCCCATGGCCAAGGCCAAACACCTTTCTATTAACAGCAAACTTGGGACTCTCCCCCTCTTTCCAGATCCAGATATTTAGAAATCTGAACATGAGATTGGACACCAGGAATTCCCCAAACCATGCAATGTCAATAGGGACAGTGTGAACTTTGAGAACTAAAGGTTTAAGTTTGCAGAAGCCCAGTATGGAGGAAAACCAGCAGCAGCCTCAGCATTAACTGGCTTTGGCCATGACTACAACATCTTCTCCTCCTTATTCAGAAGAATGCAAATACAAAAGTTCAACTGGGAAAAGGTGCTCCTTAGAACAGTTAACACAAGATCCAAAAACATAGCTAGGAAATGGTTCTTTGTGGCATCTGCCTATCTCACCAGCACATCTTTCCTTTCCTTCTCCAGCTTTTCCAATTTCTTCTGCAGTGATGCCAGCTCCTGCTGAAGAGCCACAGCCTCTTCCTGCCTTTCAGTGGCCTCTTTCTCCAGGGCAATTTGGCGAGAGATGTGCTTGGCTTCTGCCTGCGCCAACTCTGTAGAAGGAAAGGGGAAGGAGAAGTAGAAGGAGAAAAGCAAAGCAAACTGATGTGCATCCTGCAGAGACAACAGCACTGTCCTCTCTACCTGACTGTGTTTGCCAGGCCCAAAGCCCACAAAGGCTCCAAAGCTGACAGAAATGAATGAAAATTCCAGGCAGAGAAAAAGGCAGGAATGAAAGGTCCAGAGGGATAGGAAAGTGTGTTTCGTCCTGGCCTTGTACACGGTGAGCAATTCAAGAGAGACAAAGGAGAGGGCATGCCTGTGCAGCCCTGCTCCAGAGAGGCCAATAGCCTGGAGACTCTGGCAGGGCCTGGAGTTTGGGGGAATGGAGCTGAGGCATCCAGCTACAGCTCCTCAGCTGGTGAGACAGCATGGGGCAGTCAGTGGGAGAGGAGAAGCTGTACCTTGCTCATTTTCCTCCAACTCCATCTGCAGCTCCAGGTTGCGGGCTCTGAGGTTGTCTCTCTGAGCTTTTGTCTTCCTCAGCTCCTGCTCCACAGCCTCATACTCTATGGCCAAGGCATGAGCTTTGTCATCAGATCTCTGGAGCTTCACACGCAGCTCAGACACCTCAGCCTCCAGCACGTGCACAGAGTCCCTCAAAGAGCGTTCTCCTGCTTGGGACTCCTGCAGCTCCTTCAGCAGCTGCTTCAGCCGAGTTCCCTGGGAAGCCTCCATCAGCAGCACTGCGTCCTGCAGGGCCTGGATCTGAAAGATGGATGCACAGAGCCTCAGGGACAGGGCAGCTCCTGAGGCAGCAGGGTGGGCCGCAGGGAGAGCAGCAAAGGAGAAATCATTTCAGGCCAAAAACATGCCAAACCCAGAAGGCACAGAAGCAAGGATTGCAATGGAGACAAATGGAGAGAAAACAGGGAGAGGGAGGCAATGGGCATCCTTGGGCTGCAGCTCTGAACAGCGGCTGAACTGGCTGTGCTGGAAGTGCCCTGCCCAGGCTGCCACAGCCACCTCTGTGTCCCCACATTGCTCAGAGCCTGGCACAGGCACCAACTCTGTCTGGGACAACACTGCTAACAGAGGGACAGAGAAGCTCCAGAGGAGTCTGCTGCTGCTTCTCCTCCCACATTTCCTGCTGGGACCCGGGAGAGGATGGGGGAAAACTTCTGCAGCAGACACCAGATCCAGCCTCAGGCTCAGGGTGCAGCAGCAGCCCCGGGCAGAACACGGCAGCTGTGGATGCTGCTGGGAGGGGAAAGAGGTTGGGGCCTCCAAGGCAAAGGTGCTGTTGTGTGTCCCTGGAGAAGAGGATGCCACTGCACAGCTTACCTGTGTGTTGAGCTCCCGCAGTTGTCCAGCGCGGTTTGAAGAGAGCTGTTCGGCCGTCTGAAGAGCAGATTGACACTGAGACACCTGATTGTTCAGTGTCAGGTTCTGTTCTTCCAGTGTCTTGAGGCACACATTCTTTTCCTCCAGAGACAGAATCAGCCTGGAAGGGAAGCAAGTAACTCATTACTAAATGATATCACATTTTAGCAACTCTTAGGACTTTCACCACTGCATGGAAAAACTGCTCTGCCTGATGATTTTCGTCTCAACAACTTGTCTCTTTGTTCCCCCTGCAGTCCCAGCCCAGCATTTACCTGCTCTGATTTTCTCCCTGAAAAAACAGCGAGTTCCTGCCTCCATGCCCTACCTTCTTTTTGAGATGGGAATGTGAATACAAACCTAACAAAGTCTTGCAATGAAGACATTAGGGGAGAGGAAAAATTTTCTTTTCACTAACCAGGCTCCAAAGCAGGGAGGTTTGGTCAGCATGGAAGACACATTGCCTTCCCGCATCTTACATATCCAGGTAGGAGGAGCAGTACCCTAGAGCCAGGGCATCTCTGGCAAGTTCCCTAACATTTACCAGCACCCATCCTACTTTCACCTGGAGAAACAACGTCCAAAGTGGCAACAGAGACTTGGAGCACAACCTCATGGAAGATGCACAAGGCTCGAGCCAAGCAGGAGTGCCCTGCCTTTCCTTTGTCTCCTTCTTGGAGGAAGAATCCTGTGGCACTGAAGCCTGGCAGGACTTGATCAGCAACAAGAGCCCCCATACCTTGGTCCTGTTTCTTGCATTCTTTGCACAGTCAGAAATGCCTGTGACTGTGCAGGGTGGCAGGGACCCTGCTTGACCCCCTGCAGGCACCGGGGGACATTTGATGAGGAACGATGCAACAGAGACATTCTTGTTTCTGGGCTGCCTCTGAGGCCAATCTGGCCTAGAGCAGCAATCAGGGCTTTAAGATGGTTCTGCCCAGAAAAAGCATCAGATGCCAGGCTGATCCAGACCCCAAAGGCTTCAAGTTACAGGACCCAAGGTAGAGCTGATGGATGGATCCAGCTCCTTACAGTGCACCTTGGGCAGTGTCAACACACCCACCTAACAACACAATACCCCCTAGAGGGAAAGGGCTATCCCAAAAGACTTTGTCTTCAGAAAAACTCTATCTGAAGGCTTAAAACAAAGAAAATGACACTCAACATCCCATCAATGAGTCGTGTCTTCACGGAGACTGCAGAATCTGGCAATTAGGGAATGCTGCCAGAGCCCCTGGCAGGTGCAATGATGGCAAAAAGGGAATCCATTCAGCATAATGCAGAATCCCCAAGGCTTTCATTTACCTGGCTTTTTCCCTCTCTAGGGCATTCACTGAAGCCTGCAATTTTGAATTTTGCTGAGTCACTTCTTCCCATTGACTCCATTCCCTCTTTTGTAGAGCCTCCCTCTGCTCTAGGAGGAGATTCATTTCTGCTTTGAGGCCTTGTAGCTCTTGCTCGTGCCTCCACTGAGCTGCCTGGAGTTCTATGCGAGCTGCCTGCAGCTCCCCTTGCAGCTCTGCCTCCACACACTTCCTGGTGATCTCCAGCTGTGATATCTGCTGCTGAGCAGCACACAGCCTGGATTGCAGGCTCTCCTTTGCTGACCTACAAGTTGCAAATATGGACAGACATGAGTTGCTTGCTCCAGACACCCACAGCCGCTTATTCCAGGGCGACATGGCTCAAGATCCCCACGCCTGAGGATGGAAAATGGGTCACCTGGAAACTTGTCCACAGAAGGCACATCTGGGCCATTTCCAGAGCAGAGCAGGGCCTCTGAGGGACTGCCCAGGCCTTCCTTATGGCCTGCCATAGCACAGCCTGCCCAGCCCAACTTGGCCTCAACAGCCAAACCTTCACTTGCTGTTCCTGACCTATGACTCTGGGTAGCTGTGCCCAAACAGGCTGGAGCAACAAGCAAAAGCCCAGCCCCTGCTCACAGCCCTTCTCTCATCAGCACTTCCAAGCTGCTCTGCAGGGGGACAGAACAGACTCTAGTCCTGGCTGACTCCTGACTTTTTAATGTTCTTGGTAATGGACAGAAAGGTACATCATCTTCCAGACACCCAGTATTTAACGAGGCTTCAGAAGTACTTTGCAGATCCAGTAAAATCTCATGGTCATGGCAGCACTTCTAAATTATCAGAACAGACTTTTGTCCAAATTACAACTACCTGAATGCAGAGACTGCAGTTTCAACTTTTGCAAGGTCAAGGAGTAGACTTGCTGCCTTTATTTGAGTGTTGCTGAACAAGCAGGCAGTAGCCCAAGGGACTTGTCCTTCCTTACACAGTGAGAGGGACCATGCAAAGGGACCTTGGCAGGTTTGGCAGCTGAGTGCCCATCAACAATCAGCAAGAATGCCCCATAGGCTGCTGAGAATTCCAAAGACATTTCCCTGCTGCTCTCTAACCAGCACTACATCCTGTCCCACACTTTTCAAGAGTGTGCTTGGAAGCAGAAATGCCTCAAGATTTTCAGCAGGAGCCTCTGGCTTCACCCTGAATGGCAGCGTGCTACTCCCAGTGTGCCAAGGTAAGAGCCTGGAATGCTGAAGATGAAGCTTCCTGGTCTGCAGATCAAGACCATGTCAAGCTACTCAGAAAGGAACGAGGGATGTTCGGTGCCCAGAATGAGGACCCAAACCCAAGAGAAACTTAATGTGCCACTCAGCATCTGCATGGTTGAACTACGCCTCAGTTAATGGCTGGCTGGATTGTGTTTGACATCCCACAGGAGTGTGCTCAGCGGCACAAACAGGAGCCCAAGGCTCACGAGAGCTTTGCTGGCTTTACATGCCAGAACAATAACCCTCACATAGTGGATATTTTTTTTTTTTTGAGACTCTTCCATATTGTGTCCATGGAATGTAAAACCATCTGAAAAGGCTCAGCTCCCTGCCTTTACCTGGTCTCTGCCAGCTGCCTGGCAAGGTCTTGTCGGAGCCCCTCGCTGGCTGCCAGTCGGCCCTCAAGGTCAGCCTTCTGGGCCAGCAGCTCCTCCTCTCTGCCCACCTGGGCCACTTCATGCCCTTGGCCAGAGGATTCCTGGCTCAGCTGCTCCAGACACCGGCTCGATGACTCTTCCTCCTGGGAAACCTGCAAGTGGGACAAGGTACAGCTGGAGCCCTTCCTGGGAGCCCTGTGCAGAGCCAGCCAGTGCCACCTGACAGGCAGCCAGAGGACAAGGAGCACCTGTGCTCTGGCCTCAATGTTTCCCCACCTCTGTTCCCTCTTTTAGAGGCTCTGTGGCTGCCCAAAGCAACACATTTTGCAGAAGCATGCAACACTTTGCTGATGAACATGCATATCCCTGGCTAAGAAATGCATGTGCCGTCTTGAGCCAGGTGTGCACAGCAGTGTGCCTGTCTTCTAGTGCCAGAAAGAGCATCTGGGCTGATCTGGCTGCCACAACTCCCACTCCCACAGGTGCTGCCAAGCAATAAGGTGTTCAGAGCCCTGCTAACATCATCCCTCACTTGCTCCAGCACATCCCTCTGAAGCTGCAATTCCTCCAATGTCTTCCTCTTAACTTCCAGCTGCCTCTGCAAGGATGGCTCTTGTCCCTTGAGTGCAGCCAACTCCTCCACTGTACAAGAAGGGGCAAGACAACTTTTCAAGGGAAACCCAGTCTCATTTCCAAAACCAACCTCCATCCTGTCCTGCTGCTCTGCCTCTTTCGCCTGGGCTGATGCTTCCTTCTTCTGCTTGCTGTTCTTCTGCTGCAGACAAAAGACTCCTGTCTCTGGGATTCCAGTGCATTGTAGCAGCATTTCCTTGGACTTCTCAAAGTTTGCACAGTCACTGCAGAGACAAGGCTCAGTCAGAAGAAGCAAGAGGCCTGAAGAGACAGCAATGCCATTTTCAGCACTCCAGGATGGAGCTGGGGGCAGTGGGCTAAGGAAGACCTTGCTCTTTTCCTCCCAAGGAAATCCTCCAGAGGCAAAGGGAAAGGAAGGCAGGATTTTGCCTTCCTTCAGCCACAAGCAGTGGCTGGGCAGGGGCACACAAAGAACAGAATTCAGGGAAGCAGCACGGCAAGAAGAAGGAGTCTTCTATTCCAACATGGCTCTGCAATTCCCAGACAGCCTTGGGAGTCTCAATAGAGCATGAAAAACCCAGACAGGACAATGCTCGAGAGCCACACTGAGGCCTACAGATGGTGGGCAGGTGATTTCTTCACCCAGGACACCTCTGACCTCCCAGACCTGGAAGCAGATTGCCTCTGGAATGCAGGAGGGAGGAGGAGGAGGAGGAGGAAATGCTCACCTTCTGATTTCTTCTAGCAGAGAGTCTATGATGTGGTATTGGCTTCTGATCCTCTGGGTTCTCTCCTCTACTTGATCAAACTGTTGCCACATGCGCTCACAATTCTCTGTGGCTTCCCGAGCCAATTCAAAGCGATGCTGCTCATCAGTGGATGTCAGAGTTGAGAGGATGTTTCCAGGGTTGTCGGTGCAGATGATGGAATTGGCCATGCTGTCACCATTGTCTACCAGCACCTGAAAGCCCACATCCAGCTGTTATTCAGGTATTGTGTTCCTGTTCCAAAGTAGCACTGAGATGCCTCTTCTGATCCCACAAGATCCAGTGTCCATTCATGGAGAAGCAGTTTCAAAAGGCCAGCCAGCTCAGCACAGTTTACTCACCTCAGGGGCTCTGGAGGAACGTCCCTGGTGAGAAAGCCCTCGAGCTCCCTGCAAGTGTACAGGGAAGAGCACACTCAGACTGCATGGCTGCCCCTGAGGCAGTTGCCTCTAAGCGCTTCCCAGCCTGTCCCAGAGCACAGCACTTCCAGCTGAGCTCTTCCTCTCCTCCTTGGCAATATTTTCAGCCCAGGACTTTGACAGTAGCACAAACCAACATGCTGCAAGGTGTCTCATCACTTCTAAGAACACCAGAAGGGGAACTGCCCAGAGCCGAGTCCCACCTGGCCATGAACACTCCCAGGGATCCAGGGGCAGCCACAGCTTCTCTGGGCAAGCTGTGCCAGGGCCTCAGCACCCTCACAGGGCAGAATTCCCTCCCAATATCCCATCCATCTTTGCCATGTCACGCTGGGAAGCCTTGTCCTGTCCCTGCAGGCCCCTGGCTTAAGTCCCTCTCCAGCTCTCTTGCAGCTCTTTCATGCATGGGAAGGGACTCTAAGGTCACCCTGGAAGCTTCTCCAGCCTGGACAACCCCAACTCTTGTATCCTTTTCCCTTGGCACAGGTGCTCCAGCCCTTGCAGCATCTTCCTATCATCCTTGTGACTGCCTCTGGGCCACTGGGGATCATTTTGGAGATGTCCTGGAGAAACTCATTCTTGACTCTGGGAAGCACTGATGCTGCACTGTAATTTGGGTGAGGGGAAGGCAATGAAACACCACTCCTTTGTTTGTGCCCACGGCCTCCAGTGGGAGACGGACCGTGGAGGAGATGTGGCTGCGCTCTGGGATAGCCAGGAGCCCCCCATTCCCTGCCAGGCCTGTCCCCAGGGCAGCACCACAGCTGCTGCCAGCTCTGCAACAGCCAACTGTCAATCCCTTGCTAATCCCAAAGGGAACTGTTCCCCGAGGCACAGCCCAGGCCCTGCCAGGTCCCTGCTGGGCTTGGCACAAGGAGAGCAGCGGCTTTCTCACTCACCCTCCGGGTCTCCATCCGCCCCTTAGCGCCAGCAGTGAGGAAACAGCAGTGGCCAAAGGCCCTTTGGCCTTTTCAGGGTGTAAACCCCAATTTCCAAAGGCCCTTGGGCTTAGCAGGGTCCAAACCACAATATTCAAAGGCCCTTGGCCTTTGCAGGGTCTAAACCCCAATTTCCAAAGGCCCTTGGGCTTAGCAGGGTCGAAACCACAATATTCAAAGGCCCTTGGCCTTTGCAAGGTGTAAACACGATTTCCAAAGGTTCTTGGCCTTTGCAGGGTCAATAGCACAAAGTGCCGTTGGCCTTTGCAAGGTCCAAGCCCCAAAGTTCGCGAGCTGTTGACAGCTCCAGGGTACAAACCCCAATAGCCAGGAGCTGTTGATTGTTGCCAGGATCCAACCCCCAGCATTCCATGGCCTTTGTGACAGTTGCCAGGGTCATACCCCCAACATTCCATGGCCTTTGTGATGGCTGCCAGGGCCCAAAGCCCAGCATTCCAGGGGCTGTTGGAGAGGCCCTCCCTGGCTCTCCCCCCATCCCAGCTCCCTGCTGCTCCTGGCACGGGCCCTGCCTCCCCCATGTCCCCAGAGCCCTCCTGGGCAGCTGGGCAGGGACCTGGCTCAGAAGTCAGTTTGAAGGCTCAGCATTCTCAAGACCTGCAGGCTCTTTAAGGATGTGCTTCATTCCTGAGTCACAGGAATTCTTCTGTCTTCTCTGACTAAGGACATAAGTATGGAAAAGCCTAAAAAATTCTTGGTGCCTACAAATATTTATGGAAAGCTTTGCTTTTAGAACAGCTACATGAGGAGGAAAAATGGTGTGTCATGGGCTTTTCAAACTTCTACACAGAAAACCCAAGAGGTGCAGTGTTTAAGGCTCACAAAATAGATTAAGAATTCTGAGACAACCACAAGTGCATTTTTTTCTCTGCTCTCTGGCAATATATCACTAGGTCTTGTAGGCAGAAGAAAAGTCCTGATGCTTCCATCAAAGATTCCTCACAAGGAACAGACCTTCAAGAAGCAAATGGGTCTGCTTGCAGAAGCTTTGGCAGGTATATTTTGCCGTCATTTTGACTGAATTCATCGGTGTCCTAGGGAGGATTTTTGTGCCCCTGTTTACAGAAATTGGCTTCTGAGCAGGGCACAAATCCTGCGTGGAAGAGAAGAGCTGCACCTGCCTTCTCTAAGGCCTCTCTCTCCAGAGACACACGGCCCAAGGATGTCAGTGCCAGGTTAAGGCTCTGAGAGCGATGCAGCTTCAAGTCTCTGCTTCCACAAGAGCAGCTTTGGGCTCCTTGCACAGCTGCAAAGGAGCAGCACAGCTCCTGGTGAAGGTCTGACAGCTCCTGCCTGGTCCTTGCACAGCTCTCAGTGTAGTTCTGATGCTGCTGTCGCTGTTGGGCCAGCTGTGACTGCAGCAGGGACACCTGAAAGAGGCACAAGGCCCCGCTCAGACAAGCCCACGCTGGCAGGAGCACCTGCAGCCCCACGGTACCGGCTCTCGGGGCACACACAGCCTCCAACTCCAGCCCTCACCAACACTCTGCCCTTGGGCAAGGGGAAAGGAACAGGCTCCCACACACAACAGAGCTCAGAGCATCAACAAGTCCAGCTCAAGGCTGCCAAACCCTTCCCACCTACATCCCTCAGCCACCACAGGTCTCTTACAGAGACCTCCAACAGGATTTAGGAACCCAGACCTGATTTCCAAAGCACACATTTGGGCCACTGACCCCTTTCTCCATAGGCTGTGCCTCAGCACGAGGGCTGCTGCTCCCTGAGCTACTGGAGGACTCTTCTACTTGAGCTGCTGGACCACCAGCCCAGGCATGAGGGAAATGTGGTGCTTGGGGCTTCTTTGTGCTTTCTTGAGGCATTTGAGCACCCCAAGCCTCATTTGACACATCCCCACTGTGAAAAACAAGGTTCACTCTCCTGTAAAAATTTGAAAGTGGAATAAAGGACAATAAGAGACAAATAAAGCAAATTTTTTTTGTGGCCAGGTGCTTGGCATTCAGCCAAGAGCACACCTGCTATTTCAGAGATGTCCTTTACATACACTTTATACTGCATCAGCCTACTGCATAGTAATAAGCAATTATGCATATTTAAACTTTTCCCCAAACTAGTTAATATTGTTTAGCATGGCTCCTCCTTGGGTCCACCTTTTCAGAGCATGTGCATTTCATGGCTGTGGTTTGATTCTGCCCTTGTTATCACCTCCTGTTTGGGCTTTGGTCCATTTTTTCTACAGATGGCAGGTACTGATAATTGGCATGTCAGCAGCAGGAGTCTCCATCATCTGTTCATTGAATGTTATCCCAACGAAGCAGGTAGTTTATCACAGGCATCTTATATCAACTATTTAACTACTATGTCTAGGTTTAGTTAAAAACAGAAAAAAACTCGATATTTTTATGGAAAAATTACTCTAATACACATATAGAATCCATCTTAATATTTGCAAAAAGCCAATAATATAATATGTATCCATAACAATAATTTCCCCAACAGCACCCATATCTGCAACCCTGATAACTGAAGAGAGGGGCAGGGGTTTGGTTCCACAGGGGTCCGGCAGAAATTTTGGACACAATGTATTACCTATCAGTGCCCCACATGCCAATGCAAAGTGACTCTGAAAGGCAAAGACATCGTCTGAACAGGACTCAGTGACACTGGTGCAAAGTGTGGCTGTGTGACAGAGACATTGAACGTGTGAGCCAGGGCACAAATGCTGCTCTGAGCCCTGGGGCCCAGGGAGCACTGACATCAGCAGGTGTGGCAGAGTCCCCGCCAAAGCAGAGTCCCCCCGAGCCCTGGCAGCGCTGGTGCCCATCTCCTGCCCCAGAGACCTGTGCCTCGAGAGGGCTTCTCTGCCAGAAGGCAGCCAAAGCCGACGTGCACTGGGGGCTGTGCTCCATCCTACAGGGACTCTTGGGAGGAGCACCTGGAGCAACTGGTGGCAACACTTGGTACGTGTCAGATGATGTTGCTCCTTCCTGGAATGATTTTTTCAAGGAAGGGATTAGGAGTAGCACAGAAAGACCAGCAGCTAGAGAATTTCACAGGACAAAGAGACTCCTCCAAAACCCTGTAATGTTTCCTTGTGCTTTTCTGTCTGTCTTGCACTCTGAAAGAAAAAGAATTGGCCCAGCCTCTGCTATTCAACTGTCCACGTACTGTGTGTCATCCTGTGGCAGCTCCCGTGCAAACACAACTGGCTGCCTGCTGAGCACGGCAATGGACGGCCACAAAGAGGGAGGTCCCTGGTGAACACAAGGAAGGCACCCGGGGGAGTGCAGAGGGTAGGGATAACTGTGGGAGGAGAAGCTGTTCTGTGTCTCTGATGATGCTGCCAGGCCCCTGAAGGAGCAGCCAAGACAAGTGCTGGAAGCAGCCATGTCCTGCTCTTTTCTGCTGTCAGATGCACACGGGACAGACTTGTTGCCCACAGGTCCACCAGACTTGATCCAGGAGCGATGGAAGCCCATGCATTGGTGATAGGAAATGGGCTCCAGCAAGAGCAAAGCAGGATCTTCCGGCAGCAAAGCCTGAGCTTGTGAAGCGAGCCATGTCCTCAGCAGACACCAAAGTGCTTCCTTCCAGCCCTGAATGGTGGCCACAGGTGCCTGCCTCTCTTCAGCGCCTCCTGCTGCTTCCTTTGCTCCAAGCCAGTCCGTGATTTGCTCTGGAAGCTCATACAAGTGTTTTTAAGGAGCCAGCACGGAGGAGAAGGACGGCAGCTTCAGTGCAGCCTTGTGTCCCTCTCACGATGGCATCAACGCCGCTGCCTTGGGACACCCGCCAGTGGAAGGCGAGTGTGCCCTCAAGCACAGTGATTGTAGCCAGTCAGGGGCACAGGCTGCAGCGGCAGCTGCCAAGCATTGCTGTGAGGCTGGCAAGCCAAGAGAAAGCCATTGTGGCCGAGTGTGCTGAAGCCTTTTGGTAAACCACGTGCAACAGTGCCCACAGTATGGCCTCTTTGGAATGGCGGCTGGTGCAGACGCCTCCTGGAGCAGGTGCCGGCGTTCGGGGTGCTGCTGTTCCTGTGCGCGCTCTGGTGCTGTTTCTGTGGCGTCCAGAGGCGCTTTGGCAGCAGCGACTCAGCAGCCCTGCTCGAGGAGACATCGCTGCCTTGGCCACGGAGACAGAAGCTCTTTGGGCCCAGAGCTCTGTGTCAGGAGGGCCTCATCCTCAGCACCATGGCCTGGGCAGCCGCGGGGGCCCGGGCTGGCCGCCAGCCCTGCTCTGCCCACTGCCCTGGCAGCACCCAGTGACTGTGCCCCGGCAGGGCCCCCTTGCCCTCCGTGTCCCCAGCCAGCCCAGTCTGGGCACCTCGGGGTGTCCCCACCCTCCGGCTGAGGCCCAGCCTCCAGGGCTTCTGCCCCAGGCGTGGGAGCCTCTCTGGGGAAGCGCCAGAGCAGTCGGCTGTCAGGAACAAGGCTGACACCCAATTCCTCAGGGCTTCCCAGCAGCACGGCCCCTCAGGCTTCCTGTCCCCTTGGAGCCTCCTGCCACCCACTCCCTCTCATAGAGCCCTCGTGCCTTCCCAGCGCCTTGTCCCGTTAGGGCCTGTGCAGCACCTCGTCCCTTCACGGCCTCCCACTGCCTCGTTGTCCTCTCAGGGTCTCCCCCAGCCCGGCCAAGGTGCCCGGCAGCGGCGCAGCCCCGAGGGAACTCCAGAGGAGCCGCATCGAGAGGCACCTCAGAGGCCTCAGCAATGCAGCCAGCAACACACGGGCAGGAGGACACAGATGGCCCTTGCTGGCTGGGCAGGAGGGCTTGTGGCCATCTCCAGGCACCAGGCCGGCAGTGATCCCTGCAGCTCTGGCCCCTGGCCAGCAGCTCTGTGTCCAGCACAAAGGCTTCAGCAGAACCGGCAAAGGCCAAGGGGCTTCTGGCCATTTTCCCTTCCCCACTGCAGACCTGGGCAGCTTGCATGGCACAAGGACCTGTTTTCCCCTCTTCCCCCGTGCCCTGCGGACGCTGGGTACCAAAGAGAGCTCCCGGGAGTCTGGGTATTAGAACACATGCTATATTTATATCCTAAAGAACAACTAAAAAGAAGGGATAAAACAATCTTAAAGAAAAGAAAAATCCCCCCCCGGCTAAGAAGGCCCCAGCAGACTGAGAGCCTCTCAAATCAGCTCTCCTCAGAGCGCCAGCAGCACAGCCAGCTGTGGCCCCAGAGACAAGGCCGTTTCTTGCGGGCCCTGCGAAACTGATGTTGCAGCTTCTGCAAGATGGAGCCCGGAGCTCTCTCCACAGCGCGGAGGACAAAGGCTGTTTCGAGAGCCAGGCTGCTGGTGGCAGGGCTGATGTCCTCTACCTTGTCTTCAAGGGCTGCAAGAGAGAGGAACAGAGGCACGGTCAGATCCCGGATCTCTGGGGAGCCGAGCAGACCCCCGAGGCAGGGCCATGCCAGCCGGCTCTGGCCATGGCCAGGAGGGAGCAGGGAGCAAGGGGATCAGCCCGAAGCTGCCGGACACTGTTGCCCCTCGTGGGCCTGAAATGGGAGTGCGTGCTCTGGCCACGGCAGCCCTGCTGTGCACAGGGAGCAGAGCCCTGGGCAGCAGGGCAGGGATTGCAGCCGCCCCCAGCAGCCGGGACTGGCAGCCCTCTGGCCTCACTCTGACAGATGTGGCGGAGCTCTCGCTTGTGGCCTCTGAGGTGCTGCCCGGCCATCCCTGAGAAGACAGAGGCTGTCAGGGCGCCAGCGGCACAGCTCCCTGCCAGCCCAGCGGCGCTGCCAGCCCTGTGGCCACACGGCCTCCTGGCCCCGGCAGGGCTCGGGCCGGGCCCTTGCCGCTCGCTGCCGCCCAAGGGCACGGCTGCGAGAGGGCGGCAGCAGCGCCGAGGGCAGGCGGGGCTCCACGGCGCCGGGCACGGATGGCGGTGCCGGGGCAGCAGCCGGGGCCGAGCTGCGGCGGGGTGAGGAGGAACAGGGTTGGGTGGAGCAGGGCGGGGCAGGGTGGGAGAGGGTTTGGCAGGGCAGGGCAGGGCAGGGCACACTGGGGGATGCAGAGTGGGCCGTAGTAGGGCCGGCCTGGGATGGGGCGGAGTGGGTCTGGGATGGAGTGGGACAAGGCGGGGTAGGGAAGGGAGGAGTGGGGTTTGGTGTGGCAGGCCAGGGTTGGGTGGAGCTGGGTGTGGCAGGCCAGACTTGGGTGGGCCATGGCAAGGTGGAGCAGGGTGGGGCAGGGTGGGGCAGGGTAATCCCAGGCTCTTTGTTCACCGATGAACCTGATGGCCGCCTTTCACAGGGACTCCTGTGGGCTGTCCAGATACAGCAACACATGGCACAGGTGCAAATGGATTGCCCTCATCACACAGCACTCCAGTATTGGATACGCACACTGCTCTGGGGTCTTGGAGATACTTATGAGTTGGCGTGAATGTGACAACTTTGATGTACTGGAAGAAGAGGGGCAGGAACAGGTGTCCTGTGCTGAGGAAGCTCCACCTTAGAACCAACTGCCACAAGGACAAACATGCTGTGCTCTTTTCACTGACAGTTCCTGTCACATTATAAGGACGAACTGAAAGTGCAAAGCGGCTGAATGGAGCCCCACAGGACAGGTTGCAGAAGGTATTGAAGGAGTGGGTGGATCGAGCCAACTTGCTGAACTCAAAGCCTTCTATTTGGCCGTGGACTTTGCTGAGGGAGAGAAGAGGCCAGAACTGTCTCTCTCCACTGACTCCTGGATGCCAGACAATGCCCTGTGGAGGCCTTTCCTGGCTGGAAAGGTGGAAAAAGGACAATTGGCAGCATAGGGGAAAAGCAATCTGGCCTGCAGACAAAGGGCAAGACAATGCCACTCAGGGAGAGAAGCTACCTTTGAAAGTCTGTCATGTGGATGCCCACATGCCCAAGAGTTGAGCTAATGAGGAGCATGGAAAGAATGAAGAGGTGGATCAGGCTGCAAAAATCAAGGTGTTACAGATAGTTTTGGATTGGCAACACAAGGGACAGTTGTTCACAGCTCGATGGGCCCATGGTGCCTCACACCATCAGGGCAGAGATGCCAACTCCAGGTGGGCACGAGAGCCAGGGCTGGATGTAACCATGGGCAGCATCTCCCAGGTTATCCATGACTGTGAGACGGGAGCTGCCATCAAGCAAGCTGAGCGGGTGAAGCCCCTGTGGTATGGGGGCCACGGTTCCAACAGAAGTATGGCCAGGCCTGGCAGATTGACTACATCAGGCTGCCTCAAACCCGCCAAGGCAAGTGCTACATGCTCCCAATGGCAGAAGCCAGCACTGGATGGTTGGAGACCTACCCTGTGCCTCATGGCACTGCCCAGAACACCATGCTGGGCCTTGAAAAGCAGCTCCTTTGGAGGCATGGCACCTGTGAGAGAACTGAGTCCAACAAAGGGACTCATCTCAAGGACAGCCTTATCAACACCTGGGCTGGAGAACCTGGCATTCAGTGGGTGTATCACATTCCCTACCGTGCACCAGCGGCCAGGAACGGTCAGCAGTGCAATGAACTCTTCAAAAACACATTGAAGGCAATGGGGGGATGGGACCCTCAAGCAGTGGGAGCTGCATTCAGCAAAGGCTACATGGTTAGTTAATAGCAGAGGTTCCACCAACCAAGCTGGCCCTGCCCAATGCACAGCAGGTGGAGACAAAGTTCTGGTGGTGCACATGAGAGGCGTGCTAGGAAAGACTGTTGGGATTAATTCTGCCTTGAGCAAAGACAAATGCACGTGTGGGGTTGTCTTTGCTCAGGGACTGGATTGGACTTGGTGGGTGATGCAGAAAGATGGATAAACACAATGGATATCTCCAGGGGACCTTGTTTTTGGGGTGAATTGCGCAAGACACTGTGCCTGTACCCATATCAGCATGAACGTATCTATGTATCTATATAACTGGGATAAAACACGGATGTATATAGTTTAAAAGTCAGAGTTTAAAGTAACATATTGGTATGGGAAAAAAGTCAGGGTGGAAAATGTTGTGTGTTTTTGCGGGTTGGTGAATTTTCTCTCATTCTCTAATTTGTTACTTGAAAAATGGGATGTGGTGAGGAGAGGGCAGCTGACACCAGCCCATGAGGAATGAATTTCCCATAGGGCCATTGAAATGCAAAAGAACTGGCAGGTGTTTGTTCTATTGCCATCTGATATACGCGGGGCAGTTGTCTACTGTTAATTAGGCTACCTGTTGAATCCATGTTGGGCAGTTTTCTTTATCTCTTCCACAACTATCCTCCCTTCAGAAAATATCTTCTGTTCATGGGCCAGTGAGTGTCACTGCATGACTGATAAAATTACATCATCCCTGTGTGTGAAGCTTGTCTGAGAGGAGGAGCCAAGCATTCCTCTCTAGATATAATCTGAAATTGGGAGCACCAGAGCAGCCTTTTTCCACTGGATTCCCAGAGGAGCAGCTTTCTTCTCCACTGCATTTCCAGAGGAAGACCAAGCCCATCTACAACACCACTAGAACTTCAGAGGAAAAGTTCACCCTTCCACAGGATCACTGCTCCAACAGAACCACAGCTGGCGCTGCAGGAGGACTGCAGCCACCATTTAATCAGACTGCTGCCAACACCCTGACCCACAGGGTGTCAGGTCATATTCTGACTCTGTCAGTGCTGTTTTGAATTACTGTGTTTTTATTGTTATGATTTCTTTTAATTTTTTCCCCTTAAAAAGAACTGTTATTCCTACTCCCATATCTTTCCTGAGAGCCCCTTAATTTCAAAATTATAATAATTTGGAGGGAGGGGGTTTGCATTTTTCGTTTTAGGAAGGCTCCTGCCTTTCTTAACAGACACCTGTGTTTTCAAACCAGACAGGTACCTATGTTATACTAGCAAAGAAATAGTATAGATTATGAGTCAGTGTAATTTACCACCAAATTGATGATGTTGTTCACAGAGTCCTTTCACTCAGCCCTCAAAGGAGTAACTTGTGCTTGTAAGTTGATGCAGGGTGGCATCCCAACTTTGGGTAGAGACCCCCACACATTTCCAGGGAATATGCAGAAAACTTCTGCTATGTGAAAGTTTGATGTAGCTTTCATAGTTTGAAAAACAGTGTGTCGCAGACATTTTTTCATAGAAATCCTTTCTTTGGGATTTGCTCATCTTCTGGGAAGCAGAGGCCCCAGAAGAAGAATGTAAACAATTGTTATCGGCTGGTGTGGAATGCAACAGGTGCAGCGGTGATTGGGCTTCTGTGAGTGTTTGGATTTGCTGACCACTCACAGGACAGTTTTGTCCTTGCTTTCTGCTGGACACAGAACTTTGTTAGGATTCTTTTCTATTCTATTCTTAGCTTAGCAAGCCTTTGCAACTTCTCTCCTTATTCTTTTTAGTATAGTAATAATGTATTATATATCATATATCAATAAATCCAGCCTTCTGATCATCAACCAAGATTCTCGTCCTTCTCTCACCCTGAAGACCTCATAAGGTCGCTGTAATAACAGTGTGTTTGCCAGTCACAAATTGCATCTTATCTTTCCACATCTTGCCTCCACAACAAGAGGTTTACTGTCAGCTACAAGGGTCACTTCCGTGGCGCCTAACGAGACAAGCAGTCTTTAGAGAGTTATCCCACCAATTAGCACGAGGAAGCAACAGATAAGCTCTTGTGGCAGGGGAGATGCCCTGCCACACCAGGGCACCCTGCTGCGCCTTGCCCGGTTTCTTACAGGCAGAGCACAGCCTGGGCTCTGTTCCAGCTCTCAAGCTTCCCTGTCTGAGCATCCCTGAGGCACTCTGGCAGTCACACTCCCACCACCAGACTGTTCCTGCAAGGACCAAATCCCCTTTGCAGTGGGTGGCTCAGGTGAGCTGAAAGGCACCCTCACTGACTCCCCACACTCCCCCCACTCTCACACAGTCAGACCAGGTTTCCCAGAGCAGAGTCTCACGTGTCTCATTCCACGAAACAATTTATTTTTGGTGCAAGAACACAGAAACAGCTCAAGCCGGTGCCTCCAGGGAGGGACTTTGAACCCCTGGGCTGTTATGCCTTCACAGTCTGAGCACAGCAAAGTCTCAGCTCTTCCTCCCAGGGCTTGGCATCTGCCCTGTCTCTGAGTGGCCGCTGACCTGGCCGTGCCACAGGTCCTCGGGCTCTTTGTCCTGCCAAGGATCAGCCGGTCATGGGCTCTTCCCTCAGGCTCCTGCCAGCCAGAGCTCAGCCTGGAGCTGGCAGTGCAGCTGCACCCTGAGCTACCTGCACCAGGTGTATTCCTCAGCACCTGTGCTTTGCAGCTGCCGAGGAACTGCACACAGGGCCTCCTGCTCGGCCTCTGGGACCGCATGCTGGAGCTGCTGGAGCTGCCTGAGCCCAGCCCCAGGTGTGGATGCTGTGAATGCGCTGGGGGCTCACAGCCCTGGGGGCTGAGCAGGACCCGGGGCACAGGGAAGCCGGGGCACAGCCGATGCTGCTCCTCCCCTGGCCAAGATGGAGAAGAGCTGCAGCTGGAGCGTGTGCCAGAAACGGCTTTGGGAGCCCAGGAACATCATCCCTGGGCTGTGCCCCTCGCTGTTTCCCGAGAGCCCCGTGGGGATCAATCACTGCATCTCCAACAGATTGCTCTGCCTGTCTTCGCCTTTGTGCAAAGAGCGAGGCTGGTGGGGCTCTGCAGTGTAAAAGCTGCCCCAAGGAACCAGACAGGCTGGAGGAACGGGCACCAGAGATCTCACCAAATCCAGCCAAGAAGGGGTAGGAAGTGAGAGTGTCACCAAACAGGTAAAAAGAAACTTAACCAATACCAATTTCATGTGAATAAGCAGACACTTCTTTATTCAGGTGATGGCAACACAGGGGTAACTCCTCTGGAAATGTGTTCCACTTAACCAACAAAACCCACCCATTTTATATACTTTTTCCTGCTGAATCATCATTACGTGCGTTCTTTTACATATTACGCATACTATGCCCACTCTTAAATTTAACCTTTACATTGATTGGTTCTAATAGTTAATAACTTCATCAATATTCTTATTCTAAAACAATCATTGGTCATGTCTCCTGAGGTCTACGGACTGGAATCCTTAATATTAAAATCAAGATGGGAAGGATAGTGGTTTCCAAGTAGTGTTACTGGTAAGCTTGACTCCGGATATTTCTATACCTTTTATTTCACAGTTGTCTACTCATAATCATAGCTTTTATATTATCGACTATTTGATCAAAACATTCATAACAAGAGCAGACAGGAGCAGCAGAAGCCAGGGCAGGGGAGATCAGGAAGGCGGCAGAGAGATCTGTGGGCTGAAGGGGATCCTGAGGGAAGGGGCAGGGGAGAGGGCTTTCCCTCAGCCCATGCTTCTCTTCTGTTTCTCAAAACATGACCAAGGAATCTCATGTTGCCAGGGATGGGCCAAATATCCAGTGTGCTGCAATTTCCCCAGTTGTGGCTGCTTGGCCATGACAAGGAAGAAGGTCTAAAAAGGGAAAGGGGGAAAAGCAGCCCCCAAACAGTCAGTCAGTTCAGTGTAAAAAGCGAACCTGTTAGGCAGATGCTGGATTATCTCTTTAACACTCAAGTTTTGTGCTCAAATGATTTGAAGGGAATAGTACAGGTAATATTTACTCAGCATCAGCAATTGTTGTTTAATGCGCATTGTCAAGCCTTGGTTAATGAGCTGGTTGTGACACAGCGAGCTCAGGGGGACCCGCTGCATGGAGTGACGATAGATGAGCTCATGGGCTTAGGGGCATATTTGTGCATGGAGGCACAGATGATAGCAGGAGCAGATAAGCTTAGAGAAGCCATGCGGTTGATACATGCTGCCATAGAGAGGGTTAAAGAGCCAGGAGGGCTGCCAGCGTACATGGGCATAAAACAAGGTAGAGAGGAATCGTTTGAGAGTTTTATTGACAAAGCAGCTGTGGCCATAGACCGGGCGGGAGTCGCAGAATATATGAAGGGGGTGCTATTGAAGCAGTGCGCCTTACAAAATAGCAATCCGGCCACGCAAAGTGTACTAGCCACTCTGGGAGCAAATTGGACCATTGAGGAAGCGCTAGAGCGAATGGCATTACAGCAAACAGCCTCACAGACATTTTTAGTAGATGCCTTAAAGGAATTAGGGTTAGGGCTGCAAAAGCAAGCAGAATCCACTCAAAATCAGGTGTTAGCTGCTCTTGCTCCTCTCCGAAATGGCTCAATGGCAGTCACGCAGGGAGGCTCGAGATCACATCTCAAGTGCTACCGATGCGGCAATGGGGGACACATGCGCCGAGAATGCAGAGCGACCGGCGTGTGGTGCCAAAGCTGCCAATCTAGCTCCCCCAACACCACGGCTTGCCGGCGCCGATCGGGAAACGCGCAGAGGAGTGCGATCACCGGCCGCGGCCAGACACAAGTTGCCGCCGTGACATCAGCGCCACCTTCTGTCTGCAACCAGCAACAGCAGGGAGCCTCGGCTTGGACATAGCAGCAGCAGTAGATGTCACATTAATGACAAGCCGGCCTGAAAAGATACCAACTGGAGTAAATGGTCCTCTCACGCTACAAGGACAAAAATGTGGAGCATTATTACTAGAACGCTCCTCGACATCCATGCTGGGACTATTTGTATTGCCTGGGGTCATAGACGCAGACTATACAGGGGAAATACAAATCATGGCTTACACCCCTTATTCCCCGGTTAAAATAACAAAAGGACAGCGCATCGCACAATTGGTACCACTACCACAGATGACATCGGGTATACCATCGTTTACTGGACAAAGATGTGATGAGAAGGGTTTTGGCTCTACCGGTATTACACTTTTGCCTGTGGACTTACAGGAGAGACCAAGACAAAAAGTTGAGATCACCCATGGACATAGAGCATAACCCACTATGGATTATTGGATACAGGAGCAGACACCAGCATTATATCTCCAGAGGCATGGCCACAACATTGGCCCCTGCTCCCATCAACAAACATGCTCACTGGAGTAGGAGGACTTACCTTGGCAAGAAGAACACCACCTCTGTCGGTGCGCATTGATGGGCAACAAGTGTCCGTTGTGTTTTCAGTCGTTCAGTTGCCTCCTACGGTCTCCTGTCTAATAGGCAGGGACATTTTAACACAGCTGGGGGTGGTATTGACCAATCACCACCCTTTGGGGTAATTGCCATTGCTTGGACTTTCCCCATTCCACTCACCTGGAAAACAGATACACCGGTGATGGTTAAGCAATGGCCCTTGAAAGGGGAGAGTCTTATGCATGCCCATGAATTGGTGAAGGAACAATACACGCAAGGACATTTACGACACTCAACGAGTCCGTGGAACACGCCCATTTTTGTGATTAAGAAGAAATCAGGAAAATACCACCTGGTACACGATCTACGAGCTGTGAATGACGAGATGGAACCAATGAGGGCCTTGCAGCCTGGTCTTCCGAATCCAGCCATGATCCCACAAGATTGGCCACTTCTAATCATCGACTTAAAGGATTGTTTTTTCGCTATTGGGCTGCATCCCGATGACATGAAGAAGTTCGCCTTTACCCTACCAGCAATAAATCGTGGAGAACCAGACAAAAGATTTGAGTGGATGTCATTACCGCAGGGGATGTGCAATTCCCCTATGTTGTGCCAGCTTTATGTTGATGCTGCATTACAGCCATTGTGTCAGCAGTGGCCAGCTACCATAATATATCATTACATGGATGATATCTTGTTTGCACAGCAACAACCATTTTCCCCTTTGCAGGTTGACAGGATCAGAGACACTCTTGCAGCATATTCACTTGTTGTTGCCAAAGAGAAAATTCAGACCATGAAACCATGGAAGTATTTGGGATGGACTTTAATGGACCAAACAGTGGTACCCCAAAAATTAGAACTGCACTTGGACATTAAGACTTTGCATGATGCTCAGAAGTTGCTAGGAGACTTACAGTGGTTAAAACCCATTGTGGGAATACCAAATCATTTGTTAGAAACCCTACGACCCTTGTTAAAGGGCACTGATCCCTCTACCCCCGTGTGCCTCACAAAGGAGCACCATCTTGCCTTGCAGCAAATCAGTAACTGTGTGCAACAAGGATATGTGTCTCGTCGACAACTAGATTGCCCTATTGACCTCACCGTTTGGAATAGCCCTTGTCACCTGCTTGGCGCTCTCTCCCAATGCAAGAACAAAACAGGGGAGATATGGGTATTGGGATGGCTGTCACCACCATTACAACATAAAAGAGCAATATTCTAAAAAATCAAACAATAAGCTGCGTTGATCAAAAAAGGCCGTCTCAGAATTACTGAAGTGGACGGTCGAGAACCTGCCACCATTAGGCTACCCATGGAAAAAGAAACGCTGGACTGGTACCTGGTTAATTCAATGGACTTACAGGAAGCATTATTGACATCATCTGCAAAAGTTGAGACAAGTAAGTTAGTGCCCAGGGTCCTGCAATGGATGACAGAATGGGACTGGATCACTCGGCCGCTGAGAAGAGAGCGCCCCATAGAAGGAGCCACCACAGCCTTCACAGACGCAGGGAAGAAATCGAGACGTGCTGATGTCACTTGGCAAGAAAAAGGACAATGGAAGCATCAACTTCTTACAGCAGACCCTGCAGACAGCCTACAAACCTTAGAATTGTTAGCAGTAGTATGGGCAATGTCCAACCTGCATGAGCCTTTGAATGTGGTCACAGACTCCATGTATGTCGCTGGAGTAGCCAGACGTATAGAAGGAGCAGCAATTAAGGAAGTGAATAACAAATGGCTGTATGAGTTACTGGTTCAATTAAGAAAAGCTCTCCGGGATAGAAGTGCAGTGTACTCTGTAATCAGTATCAGGAGTCATAAGTGGTCTGAGGGCCTAGGAGAAGGGAATGAGCGTGCAGATAAATTGGTTACCTTACCCATTGATAACTCTTGTCCTGTTGATAAGCATACATTGGCAAGAGAAGCCCATAATAGATATCATCAAAATGTGGGTAGCTCTATATTGTGGGGGCTGTGGTAAAACCTTTTGGTTAGAACAGTTCGGGATCTGGGGTTTATGGTGTAACACCTGCAAGCATGACTACACCTGGGGGGAAGACTGGCAAAGGGAATTAAGGAGACAGACGGGGCTAGATATGGCTCTGGCTTTAAATCTTTACGAGTCTCCTGAGCAGAAAATCTTGGCCTACTACCAGTGGGAGGCACAGTGTATTGTGAAAAGAGTCAAAGCTCAAAGTAAGTCATACATAGCCTCTGCTAGGTGTAGACAACTGGTGCCTCTAACACAGCATTCTGTAGTAGGACCCATTAAAGGAGATCCCGATGAGGCATTGGATTCCTGCATTGAGAGTCTACAGAGATTTAGATTGCAAGAGTTAGGATCGATGAGGTTAAAGACAGATAAGAAAAGGAAAGCAAGAAAGAAAACAGAAAAATGAGGCTTATTTTTGTTATACTGCTCAGTGCTGTGATGGATGGGGCAGTAGGAGTAATGCGCTTTAATCAACCAAGAGAAAACATATGGATAATGCTTGCTAATCAAATTAACCAATCATCGCTTTGTCTTAGCCTTGGAGGGGTTACTAACCCATTTTGAACATGCTTGGTGGGACTCCCAGTGTGGTCTCCTCGGGAATTTTGCAGTCTGATTGGTAACCAAACTCTAGGCATGTACAATATGACAAATATTAGGTTACCCATGCAACAAGGGTACACTACAAGTCAAAGTGACGGTTACTGCCAATGCTTAATAATCTTATCACTTAATACTACTTTGTACTCTCCTCCAGAGGAGTTGGATCTTTTCGGAAGTGCAAATGCCAGTATGACTAACACCTCAAATGGCGGATGGTTCAGTTTCGATCCCTTAGATCCCCAGAATTTAAATCAGCATAGAGGAACATGGGCTACCCTAGATTAATCCCTGAGTCTGGGTACAGTGTCTCAGCAGCTTTACAGCCAATATAACGCCACTAACATCACGGCACCGATGAAACTACCCACAGGGATATTTTTAATTTGTGGAGACAGAGCTTGGAATGGTATACCAGCCAGGCCACAAGGTTGACCTTGCTATTTGGGAAAATTGTCATTGTTTCACCCCAATGTGTCTTTATTAATGCAATTGAGTCAAAATTCAAGCAGGAAGAGACGCAGCCTGCATGACTTAGACTGCAGCCAGATAGGAGACCCACAGTTTTGGAGTGAGTTAAAACAAGTGATAGTTTCAACTATCTTGCCAGGAGGAGCTGCAAATAAAGCTATGAACTTAGCAAAGCAATTGGGATGCTGGGCCAAGGATGAGTTAAACAAGACGTCACAAATTTTAGATATGCTAACCGCAGATGTGCAAAGTGTTAATCATGATGTTTTGCAAAATAGAGCCACTATACATTTTTTGCTTTTAGCGCAAGGTCATGGATGTGAAGAGTTTGAAGGAATGTGCTGCATGAATTTGTCCGATCACTCTGTATCTATTCATGCGAAGATAAAAGAATTACAGCAGGGACTTCACAATCTTAAAGAAGAAGAGGGCTTAGGAATCGACGAATGGCTTAAAAGCTTAGGACTTGGACCGTGGCTGAGAAACCTTGTGACATATGTTATAGGGATACTGGGTATGATTTTGATGCTTTTGCTTATTTTGTGTTGGAGATTTTTTCAGAAACGGCTTAGAAGGCAGCTGTGAGGAGTAAAATTCTCACAGCCTGTTTCTGTAAACAGCAGAAGTTCTCAGGTTGTTTTTAATTACAAGTAAAAGTGACAAACATGAAGACCTTGAGAACCTTGCATACCAGAGTTCTCAGGCAGCTTTCTCATAACAAGTAGATATTCTATCTTTGGCTGTTTTGGGAAAGCAAAAATAATTTTGAGAACCCAAATCTTGGTATTGGAAACATAACGAGGGGTTGGTTTGTTATCTCTGACCTGTTGTGAGCTCGGGTTTGCAATATGCAAGAACTTAATTAACACGGTTATAAAAAGTGATTGATGGAGTGAATAAACGGAGTCAGATGCTGAACAAGGAAGTTGGGTCTCTCCCTCCATCTTCAATAATTTTGCCTTGCATCTTTAATTGTATTCAAAATATTGTCAGCCGAATGATAGAAAGAACCTGGCAGACTAGCCTCCTTGCTCAAGAACAAAACAGGGGAAGTGTGGAGAGTTTTGTCAAAGAGTGGCTTGAGGAGAGGGGACACAGCCGAATCAATTTGGTAAAGATGTCCTAGCTAGGGCAGAGGCCTTTTTGCAGGCAGGGTGTCTGTTGGGAATTTAGCTGAGTAGAGAATGGAAAAGTACAAGGCCGTGGCTAATTCCAGGTTCTGCACCTGCAAGATAGCGTGTCCTTGGGCCTAGCTGAGTATGATAACGAGTGGACAGAGAGACGTGAGAAGTAGAGAACGTAGGCCCAAAGGAATGAGGAAGAGTTGATGGTATAGTTTAACCAATAGATCGCTTGGCTTACAGAATATTCATAAACTTATTACTTGCTGTATAAGTGTTTGATGCTCCCTTCAATAAATGGGACCTGTTGATGACCATCTGGTGTCCTGGTCTCCCTCGTTCGACACCATCCATTTTATATAATTTTTCCTGCTGAATCATCATTTCGTGCGTTCTTTTACCTATTACGCATACTATGCCCACTCTTAAATTTAACCTTTACATTGATTGGTTCTAATAGTTAATAACTTCATCAATATTCTTATTCTAAAACAATCATTGGTCATGTCTCCTGTGTTGCCTTCTGATACTCCTGAGATCTACAGACTGGAATCCTTAATATTAAAATCAAGATGGGAAGGATAGTGGTTTCCAAGTAATGTTACTGGTAAGCTTGACTCCGGATATTTCTATACCTTTTATTTCACAGTTGTCTACTCATAATCATAGCTTTTATATTATCGACTATTTGATCAAAACATTCATAACAAGAGCAGACAGGAGCAGCAGAAGCCAGGGCAGGGGGGATCAGGAAGGCGGCAGAGAGATCTGTGGGCTGAAGGGGATCCTGAGGGAAGGGGCAGGGGAGAGGGCTTTCCCTCAGCCCATGCTTCTCTCTTCTGTTTCTCAAAACATGACCAAGGAATCTCATGTTGCCAGGGATGGGCCAAATATCCAGTGTGCTGCAATTTCCCCAGTTGTGGCTGCTTGGCCATGACAAGGAAGAAGGTCTAAAAAGGGAAAGGGGGAAAAGCAGCCCCCAAACTGGGCATCTTTGGAGAGGCAATTCTGGCCATTCCTTGCAGTTGGTGAGGAGGCTGTGCCTGACAGAATGACACGACAGGGGAGGGGGAAGGGGCCTGTGGACAGGAGCTCTCACAGCTGGGTCACACAGAGGGGGTGGCCCACAGGGCTGCCCAAAGGAGCCTCCAGGTGGCCCCCCCTCCCCCGAGGCGTGGTGGGCAGCTTCCGTGGGACACAGTGTCAGCACATGATGTGACAATGCGGGCATGTGACATCACCATGATGTAACAATGCCCATCGCTGGGAAACCTCTGCAGCACGAGGAGTCAGCGTGGGATTACAACACCACGAGAGCTCTTGGAAGGAGCACTGCTCAGCATCACAGCACCATGAGAGCTCTTGGAGGGAGCTGTGGGGCTCCATCTCACTGCTGGTGTCCTGCCAAAAGGCAGAGGCACTGCTGAGTGCCCTGGCAATTACGGGGAGGAGAGCAGTGGGCTGAGAGAGAGAACTTAGCTGGGGGACCTGGGGCTTGGGGGTCTGCTCCAGGGATCCTCAAGGATCTCGGCTCCTTCTCTTGCACCTGCTGTGCAGGAGGCCTATTGAGCTACTGCCCAAGTGTCTGTATCTTCCCAGCTCAGCCCCAGAACTCCACACCTGGGAGACTGAGCCACCAGTCTGATGGATCCCAACCTGCTGGAACTCCCACTTGGAGTCAAGATCTATGTGAAGCCCAAGTCCAAGTCTGTCTTCTCCAGGGGAAAGCTGGGGGAAAAGGTAAAGGAAGTAAAAGAGTGCAGAAAAGCTCGCCTCTTTCATGGGGTCCCCATCATGCACAGAGTACTTGTGGCCACCTCCTCTACAGCAGGGGCTGCAGCCCTACAGTCAGGCAGGGCTGGGCAGAAGAGTGAAGCTCCAGGTTCTCTGTGTTCTTCTCCTGGAACACAGAGAAGAAGCACTTGTCAGTCTCCTCACTGATTTCTGGCACTGTGCATGTATGTGGCTGGGCCCCTGCCTGCAGTAGGCAGCTGTGTTTGTCCTGGTGCCAGGGCAGTGAGTCCCTCCAGCTGATCCTGCCATGTCCAGTCAGGCTCTGGTGCACCTTTGAGGGACACTTCCACCTTCTCCTGCTTATTCTGTTGGCATTTTTGGAAGAGCTTGGGTTTTCCTGGTTGGGGAATGCACACACTGTCCTCCTCCTCCAGCTTGCACTGCACCTTCCCACGGCAGAGACTTGCCAGGGGCCAAGGCAGAGGCAGCTGACACAGCCCTTGAGCCTGCCTAAGCCGAGGAGATTGGTTTCATCCACTCTCAACTGGCTGCATTTGAAGCACTGGGCCTGACCTTCTTAATTGTGGGTGGGTCAGCAATTCCTCCTAATGGCCTAAGGTATCTATTTGCTGCTGGGGTTTCTCTTCTGACCCTCAGCCCATCCCACCACAGCCTCACACAGCCCTGCAGCCTTTCTGTGAGGGTCTCTGCGTCTTCAGAAGGACAGCGAAGAGTGTTGGTCTTCAAAGTACCTTGCTCTTCTCACAAGTACCGCATGGCACCTCTTTGCTGCTCTCCTGCCTCCTTCATGCTCTGGCAAATGTCTCTTACAGCTATTTGGGCTATCTCCTTCTTTCGATCTGGACGATCCCTACATGCACCAGCTGGACATGCAATACAACTGCCTGCATGACCCCCACCTTCAGGACTACCACAAGCGCAAGGACATCCTGCGGATGCTGAAGAAACAGGGCTGTGTCACCAGTGAAAACAAGGTAGGTTTGGACATCAGGCTGATCAAGAACAGCCCACTTCAAGCAGGGCTCCCACAGCCCTTGCTGCAGCTGCTGCTGCTGCCAGAGGACAGGGCTGTGCGTTGGTGTCCCTGGGAGCAGGAGCAGCACCAACACCCTCCTGCCAAGCCCAGTCCTACCCTCTCAGCCTGCCCCACGCTGCCTGTTCAGCCCTGGTTGGGGGGACAGCAGTGGCCCCAACACCAGGGTATGGGGAGAGGGCTTGGGGGCAGCTCCTCTCCCACTGGGCTCGGGCTGTTTTGGGGAAGGCCGACTGCATGGCTTGACAGTTTTTGGGGATTCTGCCCTCGTCCCTCCATAGGTGATTTGCACTGTGAAGGAGTACAACGACTACAGGCACTACCTGACCAGGACCAAACTGCAGGCAGAGAAGATCTTGGCGCAGCAAAAAGTAGGCAAAGCGTTGTGTTCAGGGGCATGGGACTGTGCAGGGCGGTGCTGCTGGGCTGGGCGCTGTGTGGGGAAAGGACTCCAGGGCTGGGAGCTGAGCCAGCACAGGGCACTGAGCTGGGCACGGGCAGCAGGGCCATGTGCAGGCACACACCGTGCCGAGGGAAGCCCTTCTCCCCTGCCCTCGTGCCTGGCTGAAGCAGAGTGCTGGCCTGGGCCTGCGGGAATCCTCAGCATGCAGGGGCTGAGTGCTTGTCCAGGCACCATGACCCACAGCCTGGTGTCACCTTTCAGGAAGGGTTTGTGCCACTTTTGGCCACATTAAAGAATGGCTCCAAACTGCCGGGAACCACTGACACTTCCAGCGGGGCAGAGCGGCAGCTGCAGCCTCAGAAACCTTCTTGCCCACCTCCACAGAAGAGCAAAGAGACCTCCCTGAAGTCCGGGATATTCAGAAGAGAGAAAATGCCTTTGGATGAGGGCCAAACCCACTCCACAGCTGAGCTGGGTCAGGAAGATTCCAGCAGAGCCGCTGACTCCCAGCAGAAGTCAGACAACACTGCTGACAGCCTCTTTAAAGCTGTCCTTGAGCAGCTGACTGCAGCAGAAGCTCAGAAGCTCCAAGACCTGGTCATGACTGTTGTGTACAAAGTGTTTGCAAGGCTGATGGTTCCTGGGGACCAGCGTGTCAGCTTTTTAAGGAACGCTGCTCAGGGGATCAGAGGAAGTGGTTTTGGCAGCTCCGTGAGAACAGAGCCTGCAGAGACACCTCTACACCACCACCAGGAACTAGAACTGGTGGCCAAGGAACTTGCAGCGACAGTGTTGGAGATCTTGGGGGACTATGTGGAGACCAAACCTTCTGAGCCAGGGAGGGCAGCCAGGCAGAAGGAGCAGCCTGTTGATGGAGGAGCCACCCAATCAGACACATCCAAAGAAGCTGAAACATGCAGGGAACGTATACATGCCCTCCTTGATGATCTCACCATCCAAGTTGTTAAGAATGTACACAGCCTCTTGAAATCCATGATTGATTTTCAGTTTGGAGAAGACTCCAGCTGTGAGTACATTGAAATCCTGAAGCTTCCCAAGGGTAAGGTCTCCAACAGACAGATGCAGCCAGGATTTCCTGGATCATCCGAAGAACAGAGCCAGGAAGAAAGCACAGGAGTAAAGATGCCTGCCTTAGGACCACAGCTTCATGCAAAAGGGACTGCATATGCCAAAACCATGGAGCCTGAGAATCCTGCAATCGTGAAGGAGAGCTCGGTGAGAGAAAGGAATCCACCAATTTCAGGCAACACTTTGGACATAAGGACCATGGCAGATCAGATTGCTCACTCTGTATTAGAGCAGGTTGCTTGGCATAGGCCTGTACCAACCTGCAGACACAGTTTTCAATGACCTGTCCAAAGCTCAGCCACATCCAAAGGCGGAGAGGAGAGCTGTGCTGCTGAGCACAGCCTCCCCTTCGTGGACCCACAGTTTTCCCGACAGCCCACCCCTCCGGAGGGTCCGAAGCCCCCTGCCCAGGCCGGAGCACAGCGCAGACCAGTGCACATAAAGTTCCCTGGAGGCGAGTGACGCGTGTGGCAGGAGAGCTGAAGGGCCTCTAGTCAGCCAACTTCTCACCCTTGTTCCATCAATAAAGAGCTTACTCCTAAGGCCTTGCTTGTGCTTCCTCCAAACCAGGCCAAACTGCATCCATGCATTTTCCCTGTTCCTCCATATGTCCCTGCCCAATCTCCTCCCACAATCTGCCCAGAAACCCCCAGGACCTCCCAGACTCACCCAGGACCCTCCCAGGACCATCTACCCTCCTATATCTCCCACCCAGGACTCTGTACTACCCACATGCCTCTCATATATCTCTTCCCAGCCCCTCCAGGACTGCCTGAAACCCCTCAAGGAGTCCTCAGCTCCCTGTGCCTGTCATATCCCATATCTCCCCTCCATGACACCCCAGGACCCTGTACCCCTTTGTATCCCCCCTAGTTTCTCCAACCATATCCCCACTCGGTGTTGCCTTCAGATACAAGGCAGGCGGCCTGGTTTCAGGAAGCAGCACGGCGATCTCCTTCCCCGGGGTCGCTCGGGCCTAAGAAACACGCAGACACCAATGTGGTGGAGGATCAAAGGCCTTTATTCTCTCTTCCCGTGGGGTTTTATAGTCTAGGGGGCTTCTACGTCAGGTGGGGGTCTGTCTTTACCATCTATGGTTAGTAGGGATGGAAAGTTACCTGGGCAAGTGGAAAGTTACCGGAATCCGGTTTAGGGGGCTACATTCCTATGTTAATTTTCTTATCTAAGGGGGCAGGGGCCCTGTCTTCCCGTAACATCACGAGATCTTCCGAACGCCAGGCCCTATCTGCTACAACTCAGGACCCCCTAGCTTCCTGCATCCCCTCATATTCCCCCCATATCTCCCCTTATTTCCCATACCAGATCCCTGAAGAACCCCCTCAGCCCCCTCCAGACAGTCCCAGATTTGCCTGGCCCCGCCCCAGGACTGCCCCAGGATGACTTGCACCCGATGGTGGAGAACCATTGTCCCCCATATCACCCCCCACAGAGCCCCCAGGATCCTCCCCAGATCCCCCTCAGCAGCGGAGTGCCACCCACGGAGGACGAGGGTGCGGGAGGGGTGGAAGACCATGGAGTAGCTGGTGGTGGCCAGGGGGCTTCCTTCTGCCCCAAGCCTCAACCACTCCCAAGGGCCCTATCACGATCCATCCTCACGGACAGGTTTTGTGATGGTTCGTGGATTGATCTCAGGGTGCAAAAGCCGACATGGCACAGGGGATTTGCAGTGATAATCAAAACAAATATACCTTTGTTGAATGACCACAGCAAAATGGAATAGCGAGAGATTAAGGGAGAGAAAAGATAAAGAGAGAGAGAAGAGAGAGAGAAAGAGGCGGGTATAGCTACCAAATGTAGAGACGAAGTCCTTTGGTCCGGTCCAGTCGAGGATCTGCCTGTTATGTCGGGGAGATCTCAAAATCTCCAGCTAACTCAGAGGCTTTTATTATGATAATTCTATTGGAAATTGTGAGGTGAGGGGGAAACAGATACAGTAAGGAATAGATGTAATAGGTAGTCCATGTTCTCAGCAGTAAACAAGAGCCACTGTCTTCTTGGTCCAGTTGTCACAACCTGCAGGCAAGCATCTCGCTTTGGTCAGCTTTCCTCCCCCACACACCTCCCCAGGGCTGGGGTTTCAGTCTCACTCCTTGGAAGGAGTAGAGGGGCCTTTTCACATAAGGTTCTCAGTCCTTGATGGAGAGGCTTCTTACATCTCAGTCTGTCTGTGATGGTGGTTGTAAAACGGGTGAGGGTCTTCTGTGGAGGACTACCCAAAACTCAGGAGAAGTCCAGCCAGGCCGAGAGGTGCGACAGCTTCCAAGGCTACTGTTGCAAAAAGGGCACAGTGTCCCCTTCTTCTCATTGGGCTCAGTGTAGCATACAGCAAACACACCTGTGAAAACAGTAGCTTAGCAGTGCTCTCAGATCTCAGAGCCTTGTTGACATGTGACTTTCTCCTAGAGAGCCAGAGATTCTAGACAGAGTGGGTTTTCTCTTCAGTGGTCCTCAAATGACAATCGTGAGGCAGATGAGGGAAAATTTGGATAGACTCTCACAGGCAACCCTTCACAGCAGGAACTGGAACATCTCTGAGGAGAAAACGTCCTCAGATGTGCAGCCTGGGGAGGGGACCCCAAAATCAAGGGGTCCCTAAAATCAGGAAGGGACCCTGGACCCTAAGAAGCTGGGACCCCTAAAGCCCCCACCCACATGAAAGGAGAAATTGGCCTCAGCTCTGTGGTCTCCCCCCAAAAATCAGGAGGGACCCCAAAATCATCCTCCCCAGCCCCCTCCCCACCTCCAAAGATACAGCGCAAGTCGTCCACCAGCCACCCCAGCCCTCCCATATCTGACCTATTCCAAATTTCCTCCAGCCCTCCAGATCCCCTGAAGGTCTCCCAGCCCATTTAGCCCCCCTCAGAGTTCCCAGACCTCCCCTCAAACTCCCTGAAGCTCCTCCCCATCTCCAAACAAGCAGACCCAGTTGTCTCCCAGCCCCTGGAAACCACACATGCACCCCTCCCCAAATTCCTCCAGCACCTCCAACCCCCCAGCCCCCCTCTGTCCTGTAGAACCCCAAAACTTTCCCTAAACCCCCCTAGAACTCCCCTCAGGGCTCCTCCTGACCTCGAATCATTAGAGCTGCCAACCCCAGTCTCCCAGACGCCACCACCTTGCCCCCATTCTGAATTTTCCCTGGCTCCCCCAAACTCCCCATGTGCCCTGGTCTTGTAGTTGCCCCAAATCCCCCTAGGATTCACCCAGGACCCCTCGAGCCCCCTCCCCACCTCCAAACACATAGAGTCACTCATCCACCAGTGCAGCAAGGGTTGGGGGGTCTCTGGGGATGTTTTGGGGGTCTGGGGAAGGTGACACAGGAGTTTGGGGGGCTCTGATTAGCTTTAAGTTGACTCTGGGTGGAGAAGTTATTATAGATAAGTAACATGATGAATTTGCTTTCACAATTAAGGGATGAAAATTGTATATACGTTAAAAGATGTGTAGTCATGTTATCATAATCTTGTTGTTTAGACATCCTCTGTTGTCTCCATAATCCGCTTCCCCCCGCAGTACTGTTGCTGCCAGACAGCCTTGGTTGTGAAGTCTTGTGAAGAGAGGCTGTGTACATGTCCCTTGCATGGGATGGGAAAAGCTTGCTGCTAGCGGGCGCAGCATGACAGCACCTCACCTCCAGTCCAGTTGCAAGAAAGGCTCCACCAATGGACGGCGAAAAACAGTCAACAGACAGACTTTGGGAGGGGGCAGGTCTGGCTGACACAACCCCCAGGAACAGAAATATTTGTAGATGAGCACATGGCAGTTTGGTTCCATGGTCCCAGATATGCAATTTTTCCTTATTCAGTCTTGTGAAAAACAGAGCTGAGGATAAAGAATTTTTTGTAAAGTTTAATAAGGGACAAAATAAGAGACAAAAATCCAGTGCTGGGGTGCTCCTGGCCAACAGCCAAAGAACACACTGGTATATACAGACGGTGTTATCTTATACAGTTACATCACTGAGATACATGCATTTTCAGGTGTTTCATACATTATTCAAACATTCCTTTGGACTTTCTGATGTTTTGGGAACTCCTTTGTTTGATTTCTTCTAACTCTGGCTTATCTGCATGACATCCTGGATATCAGGTCAATATATTTTATTTTTTCTTGTGTCTCCATCCTGCTGTTTTACATTCTCTGATAAGGATTTAGTATGTCCCCCTTAACTTTAACATGGTATTCTCTAATTGTCCTTGGGTGCTCTGGTTTGTGTCATGGTTATCTTATCACTTTGACGGATTGGTCAGTGAAAGCCCTACATTGTTCTTCTTAGTTACACAGAAGCCTTTTCTATAGGACAATACTCCATAAGCAATACATAGATATTATATTCATTACACTACTATTTCTATGAGCAATAAAGTGCATACTTAAGCTGATAGATTATATTATATTCACAAGCAGATAAAAAGAGGTACGATTGGCACTGTTTCTAAATACTTATAATCACGGACAACATGCAAAAGCTAATACATAAATGTGAAAGCCAAATATTATGTAGTCATTTTACACAGTCTTTTGTCGTAATTTTGTTAAGGTTTAATAAACCTTGGAAATTTTAAAAGTGAGCATCATTTCTCATAGTTAATTTTCAAAAGCCAATTAAGTTTTTATTCTTCTTCTCTGAGAAGAAGTACATGTCAATTAGTAAAGCTTCTAAAATACAATAATGGATTCAGTTGATTGCAATGATAATTACTTGCATGTCTTACAGAGGGCACACAATAAGGGGGACATGAATAGGCGGATCGGGAAGTCCCAAGTACCTCCCAAGTAGGCCAGCTATGAAAAATGCCAAAAATGTTTTTTTTAAATTTTAAAACTTTAATAGTAATAAGATGGTTATAAAAATAATAATATAATTTGAGTAATAAAAATTTGAACAATTGGGATTAAGGCAGTATGAGACAAAAACAAAGAGTTATGGACAGTTTGGGTACCTCTTTCTGGCCAAATAAGCCTGAAAAAGGACGCACATTAACAGAAGAATAACTTTTAAAAGAAATAGACTTGCATATTCAAACACCTCATACATGATGCATAAATTCCATTCAAACAAAGGATTCTGTCTGGTCAGTGTCAGCTTCTTCCTCTTAATACTAGCGGCATCTCTAGGGCTGAGCAAGGTGGGAAGAAGTCATTGAGAGAGCAATAAATTATTTTTCTCTGAAAGATTTAGGAGTCTTGTGGCTCCTGCCTTGGTGCGAGTGCTCTCTTAAAAAAATATCTTACATAACATAGTTTCCATTTTAACATTATGTTATAAACTAAAACTAAATTTAACATACTACATAGGAAAATTAATACAGCATAACTATCTAACTGAACAAATATAATATTCATTTTAATATTTGTGAAAAGCCAATCGTAAGATACCCATTTTTCACATCAGCCAATGGGAGGAAAGGGAATGAGGAGAAAATGCAGCCGGGAAAGGAGCAAAGGTGGCTACTTGCTCCAAGGGACTGAGACAGACCCCGTTGGGCACACTCCTGATGGACTCTCTCCCTTTGTTCCTACCAAGGCACATTTACAGGACTCCTATGTCTCCTCTGTGGACACGACCCTCTAGCAATGCCAATGATCGCTCTGGGGGGCGGGGGGCGCTGGAGCTCCACTGCCTGGGGAGGGGGGACAATGAACCAGGGCAAAGCAGCCCAGGCTGCTGGGGCAGCTGGGGCAAGCTCAGAGGCACAGGGGGCCACGGGCAGCGAGGCAGGGCAGGGCCGGGAGGGATCGGCAAGGGGAGGGGGGGACAAGTTCCCGCCTCAGCCGAATCCCCCTCAGGGATTGACACCGGGGGGCGGCTCCCGCCCAAAGCGCGGGCGGGGAAAAGTGCCCTCAGCGATTGGCTGGGCGGGACGGGGGCGGGCCCTGAGCAGTTCCCGCCCCAGCCCAACTCCCCTCAGGCATTGCCCGGGAGGCTCCACAAAATGGCCCCCAAAAGCCTCAACATCTCCCCGAAATTTACACAAAACTGACCAAAATGGAATATATTAGAGGTCTGAAATATTTAGGGCTATATTTTAGTTACATTTAAACAATGGAGTTTAGAATAGGCAGATTGTGTACTAAACGTGGCAAAACAAAGAAAATCCCCAAAGCCCCTTTGGGAATCCCTCAAAATTAAGTAAAATTGAGTAGAAGCCTAAGAAATATGAAAAAATATACATCAATTAAAGCCATAATTAGCATACAAGTAAAAAACGGGAACGTGTCAAATGAGGCTTGGGGTGCTCAAATGCCTCAAGAAAGCACAAAGAAGCCCCAAGCACCACATTCCCCTCATGCCTGGGCTGGTGGTCCAGCAGCTCAAGTAGAAGAGTCCTCCAGGAGCTCAGGGGAGCAGCAGCCCTCGTGCTGAGGCACAGTCTGTGAAGAAAGGGGTCAGTGGCCCAAATGTGTGCTCTGGAAATCAAGAGCTGGGTTCCTAAATCCCATTGGAAGTCTCTGTAATAGACCTGTGGTGGTTGAGGAATGCAGGTGGGAAGGGTTTGGCAGCCTTGAGCTGGACTTGATGATGCTCTGAGCTCTGTTGTGTGTGGGAGCCTGTTCCTTTCCCCTTGCCCAAGGGCAGAGTGTTGGTGAGGGCTGGAGCTGGAGGCTGTGTGTGCCCCGAGAGCCGGTACCGTGGGGCTGCAGGTGCTCCTGCCAGCGTGGGCTTGTCTGAGCGGGGCCTTGTGCCTCTTTCAGGTGTCCCTGCTGCAGTCACAGCTGGCCCAAGAGCGACAGCAGCAGCAGAACTACACTGAGAGCTGTGCAAGGACCAGGCAGGAGCTGTCAGACCTTCACCAGGAGCTGTGCTGCTCCCTTGCAGCTGTGCAAGGAGCCCTATTGGAATATGAATCCCAATATAACCAGTTAGATGGTGCCTGGGCCAGTTCTGACCCTCGCTGCTGGGCCAAAGGCAGCACTGTGGTGTTTTACCCCAGAGATACCTTGGCTGGCGGAGAGTGCAGCGGGGCACAAGACCCAAGTCCAGGCTTGTCAGGACTCCGTTTACCTAAGGAGAGAGAGCTTCTGGCGATGCTGAAGATAAGAAAGGGAGTGGATTCTGCTAGAGGGTTATATCCAGATGTTTATTCCATGGGTGCAGAGGTCTGCACTGGGACAATTCCTCCAACAGAATCAAGCCGCATGGTCTCATTAACCTTTTAAGCTCAGGGCAGGGGAAGGGAAGGGGACAGGTGAGCCACCAACCAGGTGAAGGGGCAGGGTCTCAAGGGACTAGGGACACCTATACGGGCCAATGTCTCCCAGGCCTGAAGGACCAATCACACGACGCCTTGCTGGTATGTTAGCCTGATTGACAGGGCACACTCAGCGAGGGGCGAGGGGGAAGGGAGAAGGTAAAACAGGACATTGCAACACACCACAACATCTCCCCCTAGTTTTGTTTAAAAAGAAGAGGGCTGTGTTTATGGTGCAGAATGATTGCCAAACCATGGTTGGCAAATCGGTTCTTCTTCTACAGGAGGGTCAGTGTTTTCCATTGAGGCTTCTAGGTCATCTACTGGAGCACTGAGGGCTTCCAAATGGTAGACCTCAGGAGGGGGAGATGAGCTTGAGATTAACTTGAGAACCATGCGTCTGATTACTCCAAAAACAATGCTAAAAACTACAATAACTATAACTAAAATAAACAGCACTAAAATTACAGTTTTCAGAATAGATCCCAACCAGCCCGCGAGTCCCCAGCCTTTGAACAGTCCATTCAGCCCGTTGTCAGTTTCTCTGTTGATGTTTGAGAGCCTTTGTCAAGGTAGTCCATATGTGGTTTGGGCTGCGGTAGGAGATCGCAGGTGGGATGATCACGAGTAGGACGAGAAGCAGGCTCGGTCTCATGGCATCTCGAGGCTTCACACGAACAGTGGGATCTAAACTGGTACAAAAACTTGAGACAAACATATATTACAAACTATTCCAGATAGGAGGCTTAAATGGAATTTCCTCCAGAGAACGCGTGCGGCGTTTTCTTCTCCAGGCAGCGTGAGCAACCTGGGGTGCTTCTGCAGATTTCTCTGAGACTTTGGGAACATAGGGCTTTACCCATTTGGAAGGAACCCACCTTAAACCAGAGGGGGTGGACACACAGACGTATCCACATCCCCAAGTAACCAGTTTGTAAGGTCCCACCATTTTCCAAGTCTCAGGGTCCTTTACTAAAACTGGAGGTTTTTCTTTCATCAACCTGTGACTGCTCCCCCCAAAGTGGCGTAGGATGGGTGGGTTCAGGCTGTCAAAAGAACAATTCAGAAAATTGATTGTGAGTAGTGCCCTGGATAACCAGATGTGGGGAGGTTCTACCTTCAGAACCTGTTGTTGCTGGTCCAGGACCCTTTTAATATCACAGTGAGTTCTTTCTACAATGGCTTGACCTGTAGGGGAGTAGGGGATGCCAGTTTTGTGCTCTACTCCCCATTGCTGCAGGAAGCTCCCGAATTCCTTGGATCTATAAGCAGGCCCATTATCAGTTTTCAGCTCCTTGGGGATGCCCATGAAAGAAAAAGCCTGCAAGAGGTGCTTAATAGCATCAATAGATGATTTTCCTGTGTGGGCAGAAGCATAGACCGCTCCAGAAAAGGTATCTACACTAACATGAACATATTTCTGCCGTCCAAAAGCCTGTATGTGTGTTACATCTGTTTGCCACAGTTCACAACTGTTCAGCCCCCTTGGGTTTGCTCCCGTACTCACTGTAGGGAGTGCATGTTGTTGGCAATTTGGGCACGTGGCCACAATCGCTTTGGCCTGTTCTCGAGTGATGCTAAACTGGCGAACCAGGCCACGTGCATTTTGCTGGAAAAGCTGGTGGCTGATTTTTGCCTGTTCAAAAACATTTGGGAGAGTGGCCATCACTGCAGGTGCAGCAAGAGCATCTGCCCTTCTGTTGCCTTCAGCGATAAACCCTGGCAAGTCAGTGTGTGACCTGACATGCATCACATAAAAGGGTTGCTCTCGGTGAGTGACTAACTTTACCAGTTTGGAAAGCAATTCAAAAAGTGCGATGTTAGATACATCTTGCAGTATTGCTTGATCAGCTCTGGATACTACTCCTGCCACGTATGCAGAGTCTGTAATCAGATTAAATGGTTCTGAGAACCTTTCAAAAGCCCTAACAACCGCAGCCAATTCAGCAACCTGAGGTGAACCTTCCACCTCAGCAATGTCCGTCTCCCACTGCTGGGTTTGAGGATCCTTCCAAGTCATAACAGACTTGTGGGACCTCCCGGACGCATCTGTAAAGACAGTCAGAGCCCTTTTTAAAGGTCTCCTACTTAGAGCAGTTCTTAATTTTAAAGTAAATTGAACATCTTGTTCAAACAATTTGCAAGCAGGCCGTGCTACCGAAAATTGTCCTGAGTAGGAATCCAGAGCAAACTGCAACACTTCATTTTCTTGAAACAATTGTTCCAGTATTTTCATAGTATTTTGACCTGATTTTAACTCAACTGGAATGTGAATGCACTTAAAATCACATCCTGCTAACTCCCTGATCCGGGTCCTTGCTTTCCGGATCAGTTCTGCTACCAGCTCCTGAGGCTTTGTCAGTCTCTTGGACCTTTTGTGACTGAGAAAAACCCATTCTATGATCAAGAGAGAGTCCCTCTGGTCCCGGTCCTTTTTTGGTGTGTCCTTTGCCTTAGGTGTTTGTTTTTCCTCCCACTGGAAAATAATTCCATGGAGGTGTGGCAACTTACCTAGGATGATAAATTTGAATGGCAGATCAGGCCGGCATCGGTGGGCCTGTCTTGTGGACATTGCAATCTGAACCTTTTCTAGAGCTTTCCGTGCGTCTGGGGTAATAGACCTAGGAGCACCTGGGTCTTCTCCCCCTTTCAATAAATTGAAAAGAGGGGCAAGGTCTTCATTAGTCAGACCAAGCCATGGTCTTACCCAATTCAAAGACCCACACAACTTGTGGACATCCGCAAGGGTCTTGATCCTTGGATTGATTTCTAGTTTTTGAGGAACAATGGTCCTATTTCCAATTTCTAAGCCCAAATACTTCCAAGGTGGCATCTTTTGAATTTTCTTTTCCTGGAGCTCGAACCCTGCAACAATCAATGCATCGATCGTTAGGTCAAGCACATGTGTGAGTAAATCATCATTGGGGGCACACACAAGGATATCATCCATATAATGATAGATGATGGCCTTCTCTGCGGCTGCACGAACTGGGGAAAGCAGGGAAGAGACATACCACTGGCAGATAGCTGGAGATACCTTTAATCCCTGAGGAAGAACGGTCCAATGGTACCTTTTCATAGGAGCTTCTGAATTGATAGAAGGGACAGAGAATGCCAAACGCGGTGCATCATCAGGGTGCAATGGGATTTGGAAAAAACAATCTTTAATATCAATAACAGCTAATTTCCAATCTTGGGGAAGCATTGTTGGGGATGGCATACCAGGTTGGGGAGAACCCATATCTTCAATTACATTATTAATTTGTCGGAGGTCACAGAGGAGTCGCCACCTCTTTTTGTCAGCTTTTTGGATGACAAACACTGGAGAGTTCCATGGGGACATGGTCTCCACAATGTGGCCCTTTCTTAGTTGCTCTTGTACTAGTTTTTCAAGCACCTTTATTTTTTGTTTACTGAGTGGCCACTGTTTCACATCAACTGGTTCGTCTGTTTTCCACTTAAGTTTTTGGGTGGGGCGCTGTTGTTCAATGACTGCTGCACAAAAATGCTGTGGAGAGTCTGGAATATCAATTGTGACACCCCACTGGGCCATTAAATCTCTCCCTAACAAAGGTTCTGAATAATCTAACACAAATGGACGGATATTTGCCAATTGTCCATTTGGACCCTCGAATTGAATAATGCTTTTGGATTATTTTGCCAATTGCAGACCTACACCTCGAAGGTGACCAGCAACTTTTTGTAAAGGCCAGTGTGCTGGCCAGTCTTGTACTGGAATAACTGTGCAGTCTGCACCTGTGTCTACAAGCATCTCAATGCGTTTAGACTCCCCACCCCCACTGACATTGCACCACAATTTGGGTTTATCTGTCCCAATAACTTGGACCCGGGCAACTGTGGGCTCTTGTTTATCGGCATTTTCAGGTAAAGATGGCACAGGGATAGCTTGAGCAACAATTTGTCCCTTGGGAAGAAACAGGGGTGGGTGGAAACAGTGCAGGCTGAGAACAAATTGCTTGGGATCTGATGTTGTCATTCCCGGAGCAATTTCGATCTCTTGTGGTGTGTTTTTGTCCCCAGTGATGATGTACTTACAACGAATTTGGTTCCAAGTACCTTTCTGTTCAGGATTTACAGAGACAAAATGCCAGTCAGTGTCCTTCAGGTGGAGTGACTCTGTCAGCTGCAACCTGTAAGGCTCATTGACAGAAGATGCGGTTAATACAGAATCACTTAAATCATAACAAAGGTTATTTTGTTTCACTTTCAACAGTGGACTAGCAGACTTGGTCTTCGAAGCACCTGCTTCACTTACACAAATGTTAATATTATCGCGCGCTTGATTTGTTTTGCTACCCTTATTCTCTTGGCCTGCTCCTTTTATGTCTGCACGCCTGGCAGGCTGGCGCTTTATTCTTCGTTTTTTTGTTGTTGACCCCCAGGGAGGGCTTGTAGTTCTCCTCCCCTGCCATTTCTAAATTCATCAAATTCCTTTTTCAGGGGGCACTGGTTACTCCAGTGTCCTAGCTTATTACAAAGCAGGCATGGTTTAGTGGGCTCAACCATTGCTGGTCTCCGCTGCTGCCCAGGGTGCTGCTGTGCTGAGGGAAAGGATGAAGGGCTGGCAACAGCGACACGCTGGGGTGGTCTTGGCAGCAGCCTTGGTCTGGTGTCTTCAGCCACACTCATCAGAGGCACTTTCCTGTTACAGACTAGAAGCATATCTTTTAATGTAGGGGAAGGTTCCATAGGAAGGCTCAGGATTGCCGCTCGACACTGTTCATTTGCATTTGTAAACGCTATTTCTTCTAAAATTGCTTCCCTAGCATTTTCCTTTTTAACCTGTATTTCAATGGCTCTAGTTAGCCTTTCTACAAATTTCAAAAAAGGTTCTGATGGTAGTTGTTTGATTTTACTATAGGGCTCAAAAGGCCCCTCAGGTTGGAGGGAAAAGAATGCTTTTTCAGCTGCTTCTTTTACTTTCTCAAGTGTTTCTGCAGGTATTGCAGCAGCTTGGACTGAGGGAGAAGACCATTGGCCTTCACCACAGAGGTGCTCAAGGGTAATAGGGTTACCACTGTTGTCTTTTGCTGTGTTTGGATCAGCCTGTAAGCCTGGGAGAGCGTCTTTTAGCAGTTGTTTCAATGCTGATTCCCATAATTTGAATTCCGTGGATGTCATGAGACATGAAAAAAGCTGTTTTAAATCATGTGGAACCACAACAGTCCTACTTAATTCAGAATTTAAAAGGCCACGGAAATATGGACTGTGTGGACCATATTCTTTATGAGATTTACAGATCTCTTTAATCAATTGTCGTCCAAAGGAGCTCCAATTGGCAGTAGGGGCTGCTCCTCCCTGAGCTGCAGGCTGAAACGTAACAGGAGCCAGTGACAACATGGCACCATGCATTGGGTCTGCTGTCCCCTGCTCTGTATCCCTGGAATCAGAAGCATTGGGATCACAGCTACAGGTTTGGGGACAGGCAGTGGGTGTGTCCCCACTGCGGGAACCCAGGGAGGGGGCGGGGACAGGGAGCCGGCAAGGGGCGGGGAAACCGTGGGAACAAGGGGCGGGGTCAAGGGGCTGGCAGAGGGCGGGGATACCGTGGGAACAGGGGGCGGGGACACCTGGTGACATCACGTCAGCAGACGCCCCCTGGGAGGAGTAGAGGGGCGGAGCTGAGGGTACTGCAGGAAAGGGGGGGGAAGGGGGGAAGGGGTCACGAGGAACAGGAGGAGAAGGGGATGGGGCAGGAATTTTGGGATGCTTAAGAGGATTTTGGGAAGAAGACCAGGTTTGGGAAGATGCCACGTGGCATCCACCATCTTGTGGACCCCCTAGGGACTGGGGGCCATTTTGGACATCACTGCTCTCCGGAAAGCTAACACGTGCTCTGGGTTTTAGAGGAGGGGATACAGGGGGTTGGGAAAGCCACGCAGCCTGGCCAGGGCTTTGTGAACAAAACAACTCAGGTATTCTTGCACACTCTGGGAGCCGACTTCCCAATGAGTTTGCACTCTTTAAAATACCAAGTTTTGGGGAAAGAGGTTTAGGGGTTTTAGGGCTAGGAGAGGGAGGAACAGGGAGAGCAGGGGTACATGGCTTTACATTTGGCTTTTTCTTCATTTCCTTTTGTTTGAGCAATGCTGTTCGAATTTGTAAACTCCAGAACACAAATTTAGCTGAGGGTGATTTGCCAGATTGTCCTACGGTTATCAATTCATTCCCAACTTTATCCCAGAATTGAATATTGTGGATTTCTTCAGGGGAAATGTTTGGGAACTGCAGAAAAAGCCATCTTATAAACTGTTTCAATTTTCCTTTAGAGAATTTCACATTACTCTTAATTAAAATGCTAACAATATTATAATACACTCTCCTTTGTACAATGCTAAGTTTGGAACCCATGTTAGATGTAAAAAGCAAAGTACTTAATCCTGCCTGACCAAAAACAAAGCTAAAATCAGCTACCAATTTCTAAAAAAAAACCACAGATAGAAAGCGATAACGAGCAGACAAAAGCTTCACAATGCAGCTGTATATACTGCTTTTAAAATTCCCGGGCAGCAGCAGCAGGGCACGCCCTGCCGAGCCGAGGCAGAAACAAAGCCTACCCCGCCGTGGAATGCAGCCCCCCCGCGGAGTAAAGAGAGCAGCCACTCCACGTGGCAGCCGAAACCGGGGGGGCCCCCCCCGCCGTGTGTGCAGAACACTCCCGACCCCGCAGGTCCCCCGGCCACGTGGAAAGAGAGCCCCCCCCCCTCCCCCGCAAAGAGAAAGAGAAAGAGAAAGAGAAAGAGAAAGAGAGTCTCCTAACACGTGTCTGAGCACGCTGCTGAGCCGGGGGGGAAGGGCAGCGAGCGATCCCGCTCCGGCGCGAATTCTAAAAGACAGTGAAACACGCGGCAGAAAATAAAGCTAGAACGCTATGGATTTCTGTCTGTGGGGCTGCGCAGCCAAAAATGCAAAGGCAAAAAAGTAACAGAACTCACGGCAGAGTCTGTTTTTGAGCTTCTGCTCTACCGAAAGCAGAGATACTCACGTGAAATGGAAGCTGTAGGCTGGGTCTAGGCAAGCAGGTCTCCACCGGAAAAGGACCTCTCTCTGGGTGTAAGAGAAGCTACCCTTTTCTTCCTCTGGAAAATCTGCTCACCACAATGAAGCTGGGCTTTCCAGAAGGCGCCGAACAGTCCACGAAACTTTTTCTGGGGATATTCCCAAAGTCTCTAGCTGGGAGTCTTGAAGCCAGGCTCCTTTCAGCTGGATGCATGGCTGGCAGAAACTTCTCTGAAGAACTGCGAGTCAGTTCTAGGGCTGCGAAGTCGCTTTGCCCACCCACAGGGACGCCAATATATTGGAATAAGAATCCCAATATAACCAGTTAGATGGTGCCTGGGCCAGTTCTGACCCTCGCTGCTGGGCCAAAGGCAGCACTGTGGTGTTTTACCCCAGAGATACCTTGGCTGGCGGAGAGTGCAGCGGGGCACAAGACGCAAGTCCAGGCTTGTCAGGACTCCGTTTACCTCAGGAGAGAGAGCTTCTGGCGATGGTGAAGATAAGAAAGGGAGTGGATTCTGCTAGAGGGTTATATCCAGATGTTTATTCCATGGGTGCAGAGGTCTGCACTGGGACAATTCCTCCAACAGAATCAAGCCGCATGGTCTCATTAACCTTTTAAGCTCAGGGCAGGGGAAGGGGAGGGGACAGGTGAGCCACCAACCAGGTGAAGGGGCAGGGTCTCAAGGGACTAGGGACACCTATACGGGCCAATGTCTCCCAGGCCTGAAGGACCAATCACACGACGCCTTGCTGGTATGTTAGCCTGATTGACAGGGCACACTCAGCGAGGGGCGAGGGGGAAGGGAGAAGGTAAAACAGGACATTGCAACACACCACAACAAGAATTATCATAATAAAAGCCTCTGAGTTAGCTGGAGATTTTGAGATCTCCCCGACATAACAGGCAGATCCTCGACTGGACCGGACCAAAGGACTTCGTCTCTACATTTGGTAGCTATACCCGCCTCTTTCTCTCTCTCTTCTCTCTCTCTTTATCTTTTCTCTCCCTTAATCTCTCGCTATTCCATTTTGCTGTGGTCATTCAACAAAGGTATATTTGTTTTGATTATCACTGCAAATCCCCTGTCCCGCGTCGGTTTTTGCACCCTGAGATCAATCCACGAACCATCACAAAACCTGTCCGTGAGGATGGATCGTGATAGGGCCCTTGGGAGTGGTTGAGGCTTGGGGCAGAAGGAAGCCCCCTGGCCACCACCAGCTACTCCATGGTCTTCCACCCCTCCCGCACCCTCGTCCTCCGTGGGTGGCACTCCGCTGCTGAGGGGGATCTGGGGAGGATCCTGGGGGCTCTGTGGGGGGTGATATGGGGGACAATGGTTCTCCACCATCGGGTGCAAGTCATCCTGGGGCAGTCCTGGGGCGGGGCCAGGCAAATCTGGGACTGTCTGGAGGGGGCTGAGGGGGTTCTTCAGGGGTCTGGTAGGGGAAATAAGGGGAGATATGGGGGGAATATGAGGGGATGCAGGAAGCTAGGGGGTCCCGAGTGGGGATATGGTTGGAGAAACTGGGGGGGATACAAAGGGGTACAGGGTCCTGGGGTGTCATGGAGGGGAGATATGGGATATGACAGGCACAGGGAGCTGAGGACTCCTTGAGGGGTTTCAGGCAGTCCTGGAGGGGCTGGGAAGAGATATATGAGAGGCATGTGGGTAGTACAGAGTCCTGGGTGGGAGATATAGGAGGGTAGATGGTCCTGGGAGGGTCCTGGGTGAGTCTGGGAGGTCCTGGGGGTTTCTGGGCAGATTGTGGGAGGAGATTGGGCAGGGACATATGGAGGAACAGGGAAAATGCATGGATGCAGTTTGGCCTGGTTTGGAGGAAGCACAAGCAAGGCCTTAGGAGTAAGCTCTTTATTGATGGAACAAGGGTGAGAAGTTGGCTGACTAGAGGCCCTTCAGCTCTCCTGCCACACGCGTCACTCGCCTCCGGCGAACTTTATGTGCACTGGTCTGCGCCGTGCTCCGGCCTGGGCAGGGGGCTTCGGACCCTCCGGAGGGGTGGGCTGTCGGGAAAACTGTGGGTCCACGGAGGGGAGGCTGTGCTCAGCAGCACAGCTCTCCTCTCCGCCTTTGGATGTGGCTGAGCTTTGGACAGGTCATTGAAAACTGTGTCTGCAGGTTGGTACAGGCCTATGCCAAGCAACCTGCTCTAATACAGAGTGAGCAATCTGATCTGCCATGGTCCTTATGTCCAAAGTGTTGCCTGAAATTGGTGGATTCCTTTCTCTCACCGAGCTCTCCTTCACGATTGCAGGATTCTCAGGCTCCATGGTTTTGGCATATGCAGTCCCTTTTGCATGAAGCTGTGGTCCTAAGGCAGGCATCTTTACTCCTGTGCTTTCTTCCTGGCTCTGTTCTTCGGATGATCCAGGAAATCCTGGCTGCATCTGTCTGTTGGAGACCTTACCCTTGGGAAGCTTCAGGATTTCAATGTACTCACAGCTGGAGTCTTCTCCAAACTGAAAACCAATCATGGATTTCAAGAGGCTGTGTACATTCTTAACAACTTGGATGGTGAGATCATCAAGGAGGGCATGTATACGTTCCCTGCATGTTTCAGCTTCTTTGGATGTGTCTGATTGGGTGGCTCCTCCATCAACAGGCTGCTCCTTCTGCCTGGCTGCCCTCCCTGGCTCAGAAGGTTTGGTCTCCACATAGTCCCCCAAGATCTCCAACACTGTCGCTGCAAGTTCCTTGGCCACCAGTTCTAGTTCCTGGTGGTGGTGTAGAGGTGTCTCTGCAGGCTCTGTTCTCACGGAGCTGCCAAAACCACTTCCTCTGATCCCCTGAGCAGCGTTCCTTAAAAAGCTGACACGCTGGTCCCCAGGAACCATCAGCCTTGCAAACACTTTGTACACAACAGTCATGACCAGGTCTTGGAGCTTCTGAGCTTCTGCTGCAGTCAGCTGCTCAAGGACAGCTTTAAAGAGGCTGTCAGCAGTGTTGTCTGACTTCTGCTGGGAGTCAGCGGCTCTGCTGGAATCTTCCTGACCCAGCTCAGCTGTGGAGTGGGTTTGGCCCTCATCCAAAGGCATTTTCTCTCTTCTGAATATCCCGGACTTCAGGGAGGTCTCTTTGCTCTTCTGTGGAGGTGGGCAAGAAGGTTTCTGAGGCTGCAGCTGCCGCTCTGCCCCGCTGGAAGTGTCAGTGGCTCCCAGCAGTTTGGAGCCATTCTTTAATGTGGCCAAAAGTGGCACAAACCCTTCCTGAAAGGTGACACCAGGCTGTGGGTCATGGTGCCTGGACAAGCACTCAGCCCCTGCATGCTGAGGATTCCCGCAGGCCCAGGCCAGCACTCTGCTTCAGCCAGGCACAAGGGCAGGGGAGAAGGGCTTCCCTCGGCACGGTGTGTGCCTGCACATGGCCCTGCTGCCCGTGCCCAGCTCAGTGCCCTGTGCTGGCTCAGCTCCCAGCCCTGGAGTCCTTTCCCCACCACAGCGCCCGGCCCAGCAGCACCGCCCTGCACAGTCCCATGCCCCTGAACACAACGCTTTGCCTACTTTTTGCTGCGCCAAGATCTTCTCTGCCTGCAGTTTGGTCCTGGTCAGGTAGTGCCTGTAGTCGTTGTACTCCTTCACAGTGCAAATCACCTATGGAGGGACGAGGGCAGAATCCCCCAAAAACTGTCAAGCCATGCAGTCGGCCTTCCCCAAAACAGCCCGAGCCCAGTGGGAGAGGAGCTGCCCCCAAGCCCTCTCCCCATACCCTGGCGTTGGGGCCACTGCTGTCCCCCCAACCAGGGCTGAACAGGCAGCGTGGGGCAGGCTGAGAAGGGCAGGACTGGGCTTGGCAGGAGGGTGTTGGTGCTGCTCCTGCTCCCAGGGACACCAACGCACAGCCCTGTCCTCTGGCAGCAGCAGCAGCTGCAGCAAGGGCTGTGGGAGCCCTGCTTGAAGTGGGCTGTTCTTGATCAGCCTGATGTCCAAACCTACCTTGTTTTCACTGGTGACACAGCCCTGTTTCTTCAGCATCCGCAGGATGTCCTTGCGCTTGTGGTAGTCCTGAAGGTGGGGGTCATGCAGGCAGTTGTATTGCATGTCCAGCTGGTGCATGTAGGGATCGTCCAGATCGAATAAAGGAGATAGCCCAAATAGCTGTAAGAGACATTTGCCAGAGCATGAAGGAGGCAGGAGAGCAGCAAAGAGGTGCCATGCGGTACTTGTGAGAAGAGCAAGGTACTTTGAAGACCAACACTCTTCGCTGTCCTTCTGAAGACGCAGAGACCCTCACAGAAAGGCTGCAGGGCTGTGTGGGGCTGTGGTGGGATGGGCTGAGGGTCAGAAGAGAAACCCCAGCAGCAAATAGACACCTTAGGCCATCAGGAAGAATTGCTGACCCACCCACAACTGAAAAGGTCAGGCCCAGTGCTTCAAATGCAGCCAGTGGAGAGTGGATGAAACCAATCTCCTCGGGTTAGGCAGGCTCAAGGGCTGTGTCAGCTGCCTCTGCCTTGGCCCCTGGCAAGTCTCTGCCGTGGGAAGGTGCAGTGCAAGCTGGAGGAGGAGGACAGTGTGTGCATTCCCCAACCAGGAAAACCCAAGCTCTTCCAAAAATGCCAACAGAATAAGCAGGAGAAGGTGGAAGTGTCCCTCAAAGGTGCACCAGAGCCTGACTCGACATGGCAGGATCAGCTGGAGGGACTCACTGCCCTGGCACCAGGACAAACACAGCTGCCTACTGCAGGCAGGGGCCCAGCCCATACATGCACAGTGCCAGAAATCAGTGAGGAGACTGACAAGTGCTTCTTCTCTGTGTTCCAGGAGAAGAACACAGAGAACCTGGAGCTTCACTCTTCTGCCCAGCCCTGCCTGACTGTAGGGCTGCAGCCCCTGCTGTAGAGGAGGTGGCCACAAGTACTCTGTGCATGATGGGGACCCCATGAAAGAGGCGAGCTTTTCTGCACTCTTTTACTTCCTTTACCTTTTCCCCCAGCTTTCCCCTGGAGAAGACAGACTTGGACTTGGGCTTCACATAGATCTTGACTCCAAGTGGGAGTTCCAGCAGGTTGGGATCCATCAGACTGGTGGCTCAGTCTCCCAGGTGTGGAGTTCTGGGGCTGAGCTGGGAAGATACAGACACTTGGGCAGTAGCTCAATAGGCCTCCTGCACAGCAGGTGCAAGAGAAGGAGCTGAGATCCTTGAGGATCCCTGGAGCAGACCCCCAAGCCCCAGGTCCCCCAGCTAAGTTCTCTCTCTCAGCCCACTGCTCTCCTCCCCGTAATTGCCAGGGCACTCAGCAGTGCCTCTGCCTTTTGGCAGGACACCAGCAGTGAGATGGAGCCCCACAGCTCCTTCCAAGAGCTCTCATGGTGCTGTGATGCTGAGCAGTGCTCCTTCCAAGAGCTCTCGTGGTGTTGTAATCCCACGCTGGCTCCTCGTGCTCCAGAGGTTTCCCAGCGATGGGCATTGTTACATCATGGCGATGTCACATCCCCGCATTGTCACATCATGTGCTGACACTGTGTCCCACGGAAGCTGCCCACCATGCCTCGGGGGAGGGGGGGCCACCTGGAGGCTCCTTTGGGCAGCCCTGTGGGCCACCCCCTCCGTGTGACCCAGCTGTGAGAGCTCCTGTCCACAGGCCCCTTCCCCCTCCCCTGTCGTGTCATTCTGTCAGGCACAGCCTCCTCACCAACTGGAAGGAATGGCCGGAATTGCCTCTCCAAAGATGCCCAGTTTGGGGGCTGCTTTTCCCCCTTTCCCTTTTTAGACCTTCTTCCTTGTCATGGCCAAGCAGCCACAACTGGGGAAATTGCAGCACACTGGATATTTGGCCCATCCCTGGCAACATGAGATTCCTTGGTCATGTTTTGAGAAACAGAAGAGAAGCATGGGCTGAGGGAAAGCCCTCTCCCCTGCCCCTTCCCTCAGGATCCCCTTCAGCCCACAGATCTCTCTGCCGCCTTCCTGATCTCCCCTGCCCTGGCTTCTGCTGCTCCTGTCTGCTCTTGTTATGAATGTTTTGATCAAATAGTCGATAATATAAAAGCTATGATTATGAGTAGACAACTGTGAAATAAAAGGTATAGAAATATCCGGAGTCAAGCTTACCAGTAACACTACTTGGAAACCACTATCCTTCCCATCTTGATTTTAATATTAAGGATTCCAGTCCGTAGATCTCAGGAGACATGAACAATGATTGTTTTAGAATAAGAATATGGATGAAGTTATTAACTATTAGAACCAATCAATGTAAAGGTTAAATTTAAGAGTGGGCATAGTATGCGTAATATGTAAAAGAACGCACGTAATGATGATTCAGCAGGAAAAAGTATATCAAATGGATGGTGTCGAACAAGGGAGACCAGGACACCAGATGGTCATCAACAGGTCCCATTTATTGAAGAGAGCATCAAACACTTATACAGCAAGTAATAAGCTTATGAATATTCTGTAAGCCAAGCGATCTATTGGTTAAACTATACCATCAACTCTTCCTCATTCCTTTGGGCCTATGTTCTCTACTTCTCACGTCTCTCTGTCCACTCGTTATCATACTCAGCTAGGCCCAAGGACACGCTATCTTGCAGGTGCAGAACCTGGAATTAGCAACAGCCTTGTACTTTTCCATTCTCTAGTCAGCTAAATTCCCAACAGACACCCTGCCTGCAAAAAGGCCTCTGCCCTAGCTAGGACATCTTTACCAAATTGATTCGGCTGTGTCCCCTCTCCTCAAGCCACTCTTTGACAAAACTCTCCACACTTCCCCTGTTTTGTTCTTGAGCAAGGAGGCTAGTCTGCCAGGTTCTTTCTATCATTCGGCTGACAATATTTTGAATACAATTAAAGATGCAAGGCAAAATTATTGAAGATGGAGGGAGAGACCCAACTTCCTTGTTCAGCATCTGACTCCGTTTATTCACTCCATCAATCACTTTTTATAACCGTGTTAATTAAGTTCATGCATATTGCAAACCCGAGCTCACAACAGGTCAGAGATAACAAACCAACCCCTCGTTATGTTTCCAATACCAAGATTTGGGTTCTCAAAATTATTTTTGCTTTCCCAAAACAGCCAAAGATAGAATATCTACTTGTTAGGAGAAAGCTGCCTGAGAACTCTGGTATGCAAGGTTCTCAAGGTCTTCATGTTTGTCACTTTTACTTGTAATTAAAAACAACCTGAGAACTTCTGCTGTTTACAGAAACCGGCTGTGAGAATTTTACTCCTCACAGCTGCCTTCTAAGCCGTTTCTGAAAAAATCTCCAACAACTCCCGGTTTTTTCTTTTTTGCACAAGGAGGTTGGTATGCTGGGTTTTTCTATCATTCTTCTGACCATATTTTGAATACCACCAAGAATACAAAGCAAAACAAACAAAGCATTCAAAAGTACACTCAGTATCTCTATAAGGTCCCCCAGCCATGGTCCGAGCAATGGCTTTTACTCTAAAGGGTTAAAAGCTGTCAGCTGTCCTCCCTCATGTGCACCTGGGGAGGAGGCGAACTGCGAGTCTGAAAAATGATCCTTTGTGTCCTTGAAGTTTTCATATCCACCCTTTTCTTGGGTTTCCCAGAAAAGTTCAAGATCAGTTTTACAGACTGTAATCCTTTAGTCATTTGGCTCAAATGGCCTCAGCTGGGTTATTCTCAGTCCTTGGTTGATTTGGAGTAGTGAAAAATTAGCATGCATTTAAAACACTTAAAATATCTAAACTTAACAGACTTATTTGAAGACCAACAAAACTTATATGTAAAATCAATTAACTCTAGTAAAACTTAAACAAGAATCAGAAAAATTCTATGGGCTAACTGTATCACACTCTTTCTAACACAAAAATCTATAAAGCTTAAACAAAGCTCAGGTGTGGTAATATAATTAATAAAAATAAGCTAAAGAAAGTTTACTTTCTATTCTTAAACAGTAGATATCTTTTAAACAAAAACAGCTCCACTCACAAATGCTTCTAATTGTTTCTTTTAACTAGAATCTCTAATGTTCACAACAACACTTTGCACACAGGTCATAATATAAACGCCTATCATAAAAGCATAAATCCATCTAACATCACTCAAACTCAATAATATTTAGACTTAAAATACTTTAAATATTTAAACCTAACAAAACTTAACATTACTTAAGCTTAATTTTAACAAAATCAGCTGATTTTAAATTCTATATAACTTATACTTAATATAATTTTAATCTTAACAAAAAACTTTTGGTTAACAAAAGTTTGTTTGTTTGTAATCATAATAGAAAGCAAGTGATATCCCAAAATTAATACCAAATGCTGTATGTTTTTGTTAATCACATGCTTTTAAAAGCCATGCTTTTATTAACTAAAATTTGAAATTACTAATTATTTCAAATTTTTTTTATTTCATATTTTTATTATTATTTTATTTTATTAATATTCATTTTTTATTTATCATTATTTTATTTTATTATTTATATTTATTTTATTATTTATTTCATATTTTATTATTTTTATTCATTTTATTATTTATCATTATTTCATTTTATTATTTATCATTATTTTATTTTATTATTTATTTAATATTTTATTATTTTATTTATATTATTATTATGCCTTCTAAAGTGGCTTTGGAGTAGGAAACACCACTTTAAAGAACCAAATATTTCCTTTGGATTCAGAGAAAGGAAACAATTCTTATTTAAAAATAATTATATAGTAATTTTATAAAATGCCTCTTTGAGGAAATACATCAACAGATGTTTTCCTTGTGTAAAATAGACATTTTTCAGCTTAAATCTTTAAAACACATATACTATTTAAAGTTTGTGCTCATGCATTACCTTCTATATCAGTAATTCAATAAAACTTCTAATCTATACCAAAACTATTTTTCTTTATTCAAAATATATACCACTTTTAATTTAGCTTTCAGGGCTTGAGCTAAAACCATGTCATCAAAAAACTCTGGATTTCTCATTTCTTAATTCCTTTTCTAAGTTCTTTTCCCATTGTACGTGTTTACTTTTGACTCTACAAGTCTATTATGAAGGCTATTTGAAATACATTCTCTCCTAGGAAACAGCAAAGCCACATTGCATACCACTGGAATAAAACACTGTTTAAAATCTTTAAAAGCAGCATTTAGGATCAAACCAAAACGTGATAAAAAGATCTGTCTGCACTCTGAAATGCAAAACCTCTTGAAACTATTATTATTAGAGAGTGGATACTTGAAGTGTTCTGAAACTCAAAAAAGGGTACCTAAAAGTTAAGAGAAGGAAGCTAAAGCAGCCCAAGCCACTGCAAGCTTTTATTTTAGGCTCAGGATTACCTGCAGCCAAGCACAGACATGGCAAGAACAGAAACTGCACAGACAGCAGAGAGAGAGAGAGCATCACTGAATTACTAACACTGCTGAAAAGGGGCAGAAGAGAGAGTTTGCAGTCTACCTCTTTTGTGTATAAGAGGAGTTTTCACATATCTGAGCAGGAGAGGAAAAACCCAAAGCTTATGGGAATGAGTATGAAATACATATAAACTAAGGTAGCAAATTTAAGTAGCTTAAATAAGATACAGATACATTCAAGAAAACCAACAGATATTTGTCCATTTTAGAGCAGCTACCAAGAGCTTATCTGCTCCCGCGGCGTATGTGTCGGAAGGGGTGCCAAGCCCCTCCGCGCTGCTCGGCGCGGCGCGTGTGTCGGAGCGGGCGAAAAAAAAAACTTCTGGTCCCACGGCACGGTGGCGGCTCCGCTTGGCTCCCGCCGGGGAGCTCAGCATGCCTGCGGCGCTGCTGGTGCTGGCGCTGCTGGTGCTGGCGCTGCTGGTGCTGGCGCTGCTGGGTGCGGTGCGCGCTCTGTCCGCGCTGCAGCCGCGGCAGCTTCCTCCGCGCAGGGCGCGGCCCGGCTGCTCCAGCCTCTCTCGGCTCCCGCGGCTGCTCCCGCCGCTCTCGGCTCCCCCCCGGCGGCACCGGCTCTCCCCCCATAGCTTGCTCAGCGTCTTGACAGTTTTATCGCTCTCCCATAATAAATCAATGAATTCACGCCATCCCGATAACTCGTAAACCACATGGAGGATAAGGAAAATCCCCCCAGCACAGCCGTCAGTCCAAAGTCCCGTTAAATCCTTTTGCAAATTCATCCCCTTAATCTGTCTTGTCTATAAAAAAAGACAATAAAAAGATCATATGTGGCTTGCCTTTCCATTACCTCTCAATCGAAAGCATGCTTTTCTGCAGCTCTTCAAGGTTGCGGCCACACTTTTTGGCCAGGCTCGTCTGTTACGGACACCTGGAGCACAGCGTGTCTTGGCATCTTTTCTTCCCCCTTTTTTTTTTTCCTCTGCACGTTTCTGCTGTTCCGGCTGCTCTTGTCCCGGCTGCAGCTTCGGACACACGGAACCCGACCCTTTTTTCTCCAACTTCTCGTGGTGTTGCAATATCACGTCGAGGAGGTCACCATATATGGAAGATGGAGGGAGTGACCCAACTTCCTTGTTCAGCATCTGACTCCGTTTATTCACTCCATCAATCACTTTTTATAACCGTGTTAATTAAGTTCATGCATATTGCAAACCCGAGCTCACAACAGGTCAGAGATAACAAACCAACCCCTCGTTATGTTTCCAATACCAAGATTTGGGTTCTCAAAATTATTTTTGCTTTCCCAAAACAGCCAAAGATAGAGCATCCACTTGTTATGAGAAAGCTGCCTGAGAACTCTGGTATGCAAGGTTCTCAAGGTCTTCATGTTTGTCACTTTTACTTGTAATTAAAAACAACCTGAGAACTTCTGCTGTTTACAGAAACCGGCTGTGAGAATTTTACTCCTCACAGCTGCCTTCTAAGCCGTTTCTGAAAAAATCTCCAACACAAAATAAGCAAAAGCATCAAAATCATACCCAGTATCCCTATAGCATATGTCACAAGGTTTCTCAGCCACGGTCCAAGTCCTAAGCTTTTAAGCCATTCGTCGATTCCTAAGCCCTCTTCTTCTTTAAGATTGTGCAGTCCCTGCTGTAATTCTTTTGTCTTCACATGAATAGATACAGAGTGATCGGACAAATTCATGCAGCACATTCCTTCAAACTCTTCACATCCATGACCTTGTGCTAAAAGCAAAAAATGTATAGCGGCTCTATTTTGCAAAACAGCATGATTAACACTTTGCACATCTGCGGTTAGCATATCTAAAATTTGTGACGTCTTGTTTAACTCATCCTTGGCCCAGCATCCCAATTGCTTTGCTAAGTTCATAGCTTTATTTGCAGCTCCTCCTGGCAAGATAGTTGAAACTATCACTTGTTTTAACTCACTCCAAAGCTGTGGGTCTCCTATCTGGCTGCAGTCTAAGTCATGCAGGCTGCGTCTCTTCCTGCTTGAATTTTGACTCAATTGCATTAATAAAGACACATTGGGGTGAAACAATGACAATTTTCCCAAATAGCAAGGTCCACCCTGTGGCCTGGCTGGTATACCATTCCAAGCTCTGTCTCCACAAATTAAAAATATCCCTGTGGGTAATTTCATCGGTGCCGTGTTGTTAGTGCCGTTACATCGGCTGTAAAGCTGCTGAGACACTGTACCCAAATTCAGGGATGAATCTAGGGTAGCCCATGTTCCTCTATGCTGATTTAAATTCTGGGGATCTAAGGGATCGAAACTGAACCATCCGCCATTTGAGGTGTTAGTCATACTGGCATTTGCACTTCCGAAAAGATCCAACTCCTCTGGAGGAGAGTACAAAGTAGTATTAAGTGATAAGATTATTAAGCATTGGCAGTAACCGTCACTTTGACTTGTAGTGTACCCTTGTTGCGTGGGTAACCTAATATTTGTCATATTTTACATGCATAGAGTTTGGTTACCAATCAGACTGCAAAATTCCGGAGGAGACCACACTGGGAGTCCCACCAAGCATGTTCAAAATGGGTTAGTAACCCCTCCAAGGCTAAGACAAAGCGATGATTGGTTAATTTGATTAGCAAGCATTATCCATATGTTATCTCTTGGTTGATTAAAGCGCATTACTCCTACTGCCCCATCCGTCACAGCACTGAGCAGTATAACAAAAATAAGCCTCATTTTTCTGTTTTCTTTCTTGCTTTCCTTTTCTTATCTGTCTTTAACCTCATCGATCCTGACTCTTGCAATCTAAGTCTCTGTAGACTCTCAATGCAGGAATCCAATGCCTCATCGGGATCTCCTTTGATGAGTCCTACTAACAGAATGCAGTGTTAGAGGCACCAGTTGTCTACACCTAGCAGAGGCTATGTATGACTTACTTTGAGCTTTGACTCTTTTCACAATACACTGTGCCTCCCACCGGTAGTAGGCCAAGATTTTCTGCTCAGGAGACTCGTAAAGATTTAAAGCCAGAGCCATATCTAGCCCCGTCTGTCTCCTTAATTCCCTTTGCCAGTCTTCCCCCCAGGTGTAGTCATGCTTGCAGGTGTTACACCATAAACCCCAGATCCCGAACTGTTCTAACCAAAAGGTTTTACCACAGCCCCCACAATATAGAGCTACCCACATTTTGATGATATCTATTATGGGCTTCTCTTGCCAATGTATCCTTATCAACAGGACAAGAGTTATCAATGGGTAAGGTAACCAATTTATCTGCACGCTCATTCCCTTCTCCTAGGCCCTCAGACCACTTATGACTCCTGATACGGATTACAGAGTACACTGCACTTCTATCCCGGAGAGCTTTTCTTAATTGAACCAGTAACTCATACAGCCGTTTGTTATTCAGTTCCTTAATTGCTGCTCCTTCTATACGTCTGGCTACTCCAGCGACATACCTGGAGTCTGTGACCACATTCAAAGGCTCATGCAGGTTGGACACTGCCCATACTACTGCTAACAATTCTAAGGTTTGTAGGCTGTCTGCAGGGTCTGCTGTAAGAAGTTGATGCTTCCATTGTCCTTTTTCTTGCCAAGTGACATCAGCACGTCTCGATTTCTTCCCTGCGTCTGTGAAGGCTGTGATGGCTCCTTCTATGGGGCGCTCTCTTCTCAGCGACCGAGTGATCCAGTCCCATTCTGTCATCCATTGCAGGACCCTGGGCACTAACTTACTTGTCTCAACTTTTGCAGATGATGTCAATAATGCTTCCTGTAAGTCCATTGAATTAACCAGGTACCAGTCCAGCGTTTCTTTTTCCATGGGTAGCCTAATGGTGGCAGGTTCTCGACCGTCCACTTCAGTAATTCTGAGACGGCCTTTTTTTGATCAACGCAGCCAATTGTTCGATTTTTGAGAATATTGTTCTTTTATGTTGTAGCAGTGGTGACAGCCATTCCAATACCCGTATCTCCCCCCTTTTCTTTTCGCATTGGGAGAGAGCGCCAAGCAAGTGGCAAGGGCTATTCCAAACGGTGAGGTCAATAGGGCAATCTAGTTGTCAACGAGACACATATCCTTGTTGCACACAGTTACTGATTTGCTGCAAGGCAAGATGGTGCTCCTTTGTGAGGCACACGGGGGTAGAGGGATCAGTGCCCTTTAACAAGGGTCATAGGGTTTCTAACAAATGATTTGGTATTCCCACAATGGGTTTTAACCACTGTAAGTCTCCTAGCAACTTCTGAGCATCATGCAAAGTCTTAATGTCCAAGTGCAGTTCTAATTTTTGGGGTACCACTGTTTGGTCCATTAACGTCCATCCCAAATACTTCCATGGTTTCATGGTCTGAATTTTCTCTTTGGCAACAACAAGTGAATATGCTGCAAGAGTGTCTCTGATCCTGCCAACCTGCAAAGGGGAAAATGGTTGTTGCTGTGCAAACAAGATATCATCCATGTAATGATATATTATGGTAGCTGGCCACTGCTGACACAATGGCTGTAATGCAGCATCAACATAAAGCTGGCACAACATAGGGGAATTGCACATCCCCTGCGGTAATGACGTCCACTCAAATCTTTTGTCTGGTTCTCCACGATTTATTGCTGGTAGGGTAAAGGCAAACCTGTTCATGTCATCGGGATGCAGCCCAGTAGTGAAAAAACAATCCTTTAAGTCGATGATTAGAAGTGGCCAATCTTGTGGGATCGTGGCTGGATTTGGAAGACCAGGCTGCAAGGGCCTCATTGGTTCCATCTCGTCATTCACAGCTCGTAGATCGTGTACCAGGTGGTATTTTCCTGATTTCTTCTTAATCACAAAAATGGGCGTGTTCCACGGACTCGTTGAGTATCGTAAATGTCCTTGCGTGTATTGTTCCTTCACCAATTCATGGGCATGCATAAGACTCTCCCCTTTCAAGGGCCATTGCTTAACCATCACCGGTGTATCTGTTTTCCAGGTGAGTGGAATGGGGAAAGTCCAAGCAATGGCAATTACCCCAAAGGGTGGTGATTGGTCAATACCACCCCCAGCTGTGTTAAAATGTCCCTGCCTATTAGGCAGGAGACCGTAGGAGGCAACTGAACGACTGAAAACACAACGGACACTTGTTGCCCATCAATGCGCATCGACAGAGGTGGTGTTCTTCTTGCCAAGGTAAGTCCTCCTACTCCAGTGAGCATGTTTGTTGATGGGAGCAGGGGCCAATGTTGTGGCCATGCCTCTGGAGATATAATGCTGGTGTCTCCTCCTGTATCCAATAATCCATAGTGGGTTATGCTCTATGTCCATGGGTGATCTCAACTTTTTGTCTTGGTCTCTCCTGTAAGTCCACAGGCAAAAGTGTAATACCGGTAGAGCCAAAACCCTTCTTATCACATCTTTGTCCAGTAAACGATGGTATACCCGATGTCATCTGTGGTAGTGGTACCAATTGTGCGATGCGCTGTCCTTTTGTTATTTTAACCGGGGAATAAGGGGTGTAAGCCATGATTTGTATTTCCCCTGTATAGCCTGCGTCTATGACCCCAGGCAATACAAATAGTCCCAGCATGGATGTCGAGGAGTGTTCTAGTAATAATGCTCCACATTTTTGTCCTTGTAGCGTGAGAGGACCATTTACTCCAGTTGGTATCTTTTCAGGCCAGCTTGTCATTAATGTGACATCTACTGCTGCTGCTATGTCCAAGCCGAGGCTCCCTGCTGTTGCTGGTTGCAGACAGAAGGTGGCGCTGATGTCACGGCGGCAACTTGTGTCTGGCCGCGGCCGGTGATCGCACTCCTCCGCGCGTTTCCCGATCGGCGCCGGCAAGCCGTGGTGTTGGGGGAGCTAGATTGGCAGCTTTGGCACCACACACCAGTCGCTCTGCATTCTCGGCGCATGTGTCCCCCATTGCCGCATCGGTAGCACTTGAGATGTGATCTCGAGCCTCCCTGCGTGACTGCCATTGAGCCATTTCGGAGAGGAGCAAGAGCAGCTAACACCTGATTTTGAGTGGATTCTGCTTGCTTTTGCAGCCCTAACCCTAATTCCTTTAAGGCATCTACTAAAAATGTCTGTGAGGCTGTTGGCTGTAATGCCATTCGCTCTAGCGCTTCCTCAATGGTCCAATTTGCTCCCAGAGTGGCTAGTACACTTTGCGTGGCCGGATTGCTATTTTGTAAGGCGCACTGCTTCAATAGCACCCCCTTCATATATTCTGCGACTCCCGCCCAGTCTATGGCCACAGCTGCTTTGTCAATAAAACTCTCAAACGATTCCTCTCTACCTTGTTTTATGCCCATGTACGCTGGCAGCCCTCCTGGCTCTTTAACCCTCTCTATGGCAGCACGTATCAACCGCATGGCTTCTCTAAGCTTATCTGCTCCTGCTATCATCTGTGCCTCCATGCACAAATATGCCCCTAAGCCCATGAGCTCATCTATCGTCACTCCATGCAGCGGGTCCCCCTGAGCTCGCTGTGTCACAACCAGCTCATTAACCAAGGCTTGACAATGCGCATTAAACAACAATTGCTGATGCTGAGTAAATATTACCTGTACTATTCCCTTCAAATCATTTGAGCACAAAACCTGAGTGTTAAAGCGATAATCCAGCATCTGCCTAACAGGTTCGCTTTTTACACTGAACTGACTGACTGTGGACCGCAACTGAGGTAACAACTTCCAGTCTAAAGGGGTATACTCCGCCATATCCTGTGTGTGGTTCCCCTGAGCATCATACTGTGGCGTGTATGTAACCGGACAGGCAAGAGCAGAAGTGGCCTCCATAGCCTCACCATCTCCCGTTTGCATTCCCTTTTGCCAGAGTAGCCCAAGCCTCCCTCCTCTGTTTAGCCATCTCCTCCCATAGGTCACTGAGTGCCCCTGGGATAGGATCTGACCCTCTGAGAGTTCTGCGCTGTTGGCGCTTCTGCACAGGCCATTTGGGTGGGGCAGACGGCAGGCTCGGCTCGCCCTCTCTGCGGGGAGGCGGCGGGCTTAGCTCGCTCTCTCTGCCGTCCTCCAACTCGTCCTCCTCCTCCGACAGAGGAGGTGCAGACAGCCCCCCGTGCCTGTAACAGGATCCTCCATACCACACTTTGTGAACCCTTTGGTATTAACACCTTGTTTAGCGAAGGCGCAAGAGGTTCGTCCTCACGACCATACCCTATATTCCTCTTATGAGCTTCTGTCGCCCTTTCTGCTGCCTTGCGCTCAGAGACATGCTGAAGCAGTGTATTGTGCACCACCCGCCATGGCTTGCCCAATTTCTTTGCTGTCTTATCATCTTCTAACACTGCCTCCCACAGTATATCCCCAAATTTTCTCCATTCCGCGAGCTCATGGACCATATGTGGGTTAAGGAAAACCCCCTTAGCGTAGCCGTAGGCTAACAACCCTGGTAGCTCCTTTTTTATATCTATCCCCTTTACTCCTTGCCTTTCTAAATACGCGCCGAAAAGATCATATGCTGCTTGCCTATCCATACCTATTCGAATATGTCAGCGCTGTTGCAGATTTCCAGGCTCCGGCAGCACGTATGGCTCGAGTCACCGATGTGAACCTCGAGGATGCTTCCAAATTCCGGCACCATCCCGGCTGCGATGAGGACCCAACTCAGACTTCCCTCGACCGTGGCGTGTTCTCCCCCGTTTTCTTTTTCAGCGAGACGCGGGGGCAAACATTCGGGATCACCATTTGTCGAACGAGGGAGACCAGGACACCAGATGGTCATCAACAGGTCCAATTTATTGAAGAGAGCATCGAACACTTATACAGCAAGTAATAAGCTTATGAATATTCTGTAAGCCAAGCGATCTATTGGTTAAACTATACCATCAACTCTTCCTCATTCCTTTGGGCCTATGTTCTCTACTTCTCACGTCTCTCTGTCCACTCGTTATCATACTCAGCTAGACCCAAGGACACGCTATCTTGCAGGTGCAGGACCTGGAATTAGCAACAGCCTTGTACTTTTCCATTCTCTAGTCAGCTAAATTCCCAACAGACACCCTGCCTGCAAAAAGGCCTCTGCCCTAGCTAGGACATCTTTACCAAATTGATTCGGCTGTGTCCCCTCTCCTCAAGCCACTCTTTGACAAATCTCTCCACAGGATGGGTTTTGTTGGTTAAGTGGAACACATTTCCAGAGGAGTTACCCCTATGTTGCCAGCACCTGAATAAAGAAGTGTCTGCTTTTTCACATGAAATTGGTATTGGTTAAGTTTCTTTTTTCCTGTTTGGTGACACTCTCACTTCCTACCCCTTCTTGGCTGGATTTGGTGAGATCTCTGGTGCCTGTTCCTCCAGCCTGTCTGGTTCCTTGGGGCAGCTTTACACTGCAGAGCCCCACCAGCCTCGCTCTTTGCACAAAGGCGAAGACAGGCAGAGCAATCTGTTGGAGATGCAGTGATTGATCCCCATGGGGCTCTCGGGAAACAGCGAGGGGCACAGCCCAGGGATGGAGTTCCTGGGCTCCCAAAGCCGTTTCTGGCACACGCTCCAGCTGCAACTCTTCTCCATCTTGGCCAGGGGAGGAGCAGCATCGGCTGTGCCCCAGCTTCCCTGTGCCCCGGGTCCTGCTCAGCCCCCAGGGCTGTGAGCCCCCAGCGCATTCACAGCATCCACACCTGGGGCTGGGCTCAGGCAGCTCCAGCAGCTCCAGCGTGCGGTCCCGGAGGCCGAGCAGGAGGCCCTGTGTGCAGTTCCTCGGCAGCTGCAAAGCACAGGTGCTGAGGAATACACCTGGTGCAGGTAGCTCAGGGTGCAGCTGCACTGCCAGCTCCAGGCTGAGCTCTGGCTGGCAGGAGCCCGAGGGAAGAGCCCATGACCAGCTGATCCTTGGCAGGACAAAGAGCCCAAGGACCTGTGGCACGGCCAGGTCAGCGGCCACTCAGAGACAGGGCAGATGCCAAGCCCTGGGAGGAAGAGCTGAGACTTTGCTGTGCTCAGACTGTGAAGGCGTAACAGCCCAGGGGTTCAAAGTCCCTCCCTGGAGGCACCGGCTTGAGCTGTTTCTGTGTTCTTGCACCAAAAATAAATTGTTTCGTGGAATGAGACACGTGGGACTCTGCTCTGGGAAACCTGGTCTGACTGTGTGAGAGGGGGGGGAGTGTGGGGAGTCAGTGAGGGTGCCTTTCAGCTCACCTGAGCCACCCACTGCAAAGTGGATTTGGTCCTTGCAGGAACAGTCTGGTGGTGGGAGTGTGACTGCCAGAGTGCCTCAGGGATGCTCAGACAGGGAAGCTTGAGAGCTGGAGCAGAGCCCAGGCCGTGCTCTGCCTGTAAGAAACCGGGCAAGGCGCAGCAGGGTGCCCTGGTGTGGCAGGGCATCTCCCCTGCCACAAAAGCTTATCTGTTGCTTCCTCGTGCTAATTGGTGGGATAACTCTCTAAAGACTGCTTGTCTCGTTAGGCGCCACGGAAGTGACCCTTGTAGCTGACAGTAAACATCTTGTTGTGGAGGCAAGATGTGGAAAGATAAGATGCAATTTGTGACTGGCAAACACACTTTATTACAGCGACCTTATGAGGTCTTCAGGGTGAGAGAAGGACGAGAATCTTGGTTGATGATCAGAAGGCTGGATTTATTGATATATGATATATAATACATTATTACTGAGACAGAGTAATCCATCCTGAACTAGGTGAAGTGTCTGGGAGAGGTGAAGGGTCTGTGGAGCTAAAGCTGAAGGAGAGGCCGCGTTCCAGAGACAGCAAGGAGACAGAGAAAGAAAACCAGAAAAACCACGAGGTCAATCTGCCCCCGACTTAGGAATTCCTTCGATAAAGAAGAATTAGTGCTAAATGTCGTGTGGAATGAATATGTATGAACTTAATTTGAAACTGTATGCATATGCATTTAGAAGGGGAGATAAAAAGGAGACTCAGAGTCTCCAGGGGCACGCATGCCCTTTTGGGGAGTCTTGCGTCCGGCGCGTGTCGTAATAAAGCATACCGGGCTTTACAACTTTTACAAGTTGTGAGGTTTCTTCTTTTCTCCGCAAAACATTTTGGCGAGCCAAGGCAGGAGTTCTCTGTCCCCGCGGGGCAGGGGGGATAGACGGACCTCCATGGCGCGCCCCAGGATTTTTTCCAGGTCTTGTCCGCTTGTCTCAACTTGCCACCTGTGAGGACAGACAACGACCCGCTGGCCTGCGGAGGAGAATACGGTATGTATGGGGCCCCAGGGGGGGGAGGAAGGAGAGAAAGGGAGTAAACCACCCAGAGACGTCTGGGTTCATGGGTTCAGCTGATAGAGCAGCTGTATTAGAGATGGGGTTCAGCTGATAGAGCAGCTGTATTGGAGACGGGGTTCAGCTGATAGAGCAGCTGTATTAGAGGCCGAGTTCGTCGTTCTGATAGAGCAGACCGCTAGCGGCTTTGGGGGTAAGCCGGGTGAACCCGTGTATGTGTGTATTGAGGATTCATAGTTCTGATGGAGCAGAACTGGTGAGCCCGTGTGTTTTGTTTGTGTGTGTGTGTGATGTCCAGACACTGTGTTGCTGTATGGGTAATGTGTGTGGCCAGTGCACTGTGTTTGTGATCGTGCAGGTGATATGTGTATGGTGTATAAAAGAGAGTAAATCTACAGTGCCCTACAGTGCGGGGATGGGTCAGTACTCCCCGTGTTTAAAGCAGCCGAGTGAGGCCAGAGGCGCCGGCTGCAGCAGGCTGCGGGGGCAGGGAGAGAAGTGCCCTGCGGAGAAGCGAGTGGAGGAATGTCAGTGATGGTATTTATCATGTTTGAATGTAGTGATTTGTGTAGATTTGGTACATTTTAACCGTGAGTATGAGCTCAGAGAGTTCCTTTGCCTTAGATGTTTGGACTTGATCTCTAGACTGTGTGCTGTTATTTTGATTGTGTCCAGGAAAAATTGATTTGAGTAAATGCCGAATTATAGTGTGCTGTGTTGTGTTGAGAAAAGTGAGCACTTTGAGAAATATGCCCTTCCCCAGTGATTTTGTGTGGTGATTTTCTTCCGCTGCATTGTGGTAATTTGATTCTCAGATTGTATAGTGGTGTTTGTGGAGATTTTAAGATTTTATTGCAACAAGAGTAGCATTTTACATAGGAGAGCTATAGTACGGTGATTTATGTTTAACTTCGATAAAGTGAGTTAAAGGAATTCCAAGAATTCTCCCCCTCACAGCAATTCAAGCCTTGGCTCTAGTGAATTTGAGATAAGGCGGTGGGGGGGTGCGTGTGTCTGTGTCTGCAGGTATATCAGAGTTTTGGCTGTGACTAGCACAGCCCTTTTGCAAAGCAGCAAAACAAGTGTAAGTAGACACAGTGCTTAATTAGATTGTGCAAGAAGAGAACTAGAAAAGACTGATATTTTGTAAAACAGAGTTTATATAGAAGGGATGAATGAGATGAATTAGTTAATGAGACTTATGAGATTTATGAGACTTCGGTTGGTACTGCAGTAAGTCTTTACTGGAAACAATCCGCTGAAAGGATTTAAAGTTCTCTGTAATAAACAGAATAGCCAGCCTTTGCGAGCAATTTCGGGGAGCCTTTGGTACATCAAGAGGCTGGCACGCTGTGTGAGGTGACAGTGGCTGCGCCCTGGGCACAGGGACAGCTCTGGCTGCCCTGTCTCCCCAGGGAACACGGGAATGGCCTGTGAGCAAAAGCTAGATGTGCAGGTATTATTGCAGTGCGGTGTTTATGAGAAACACTGGTATTGCTGTTTTGCTGTTCCAATAAGTGTCAGGGTACACGCCCCGAGTGTAAATTAGAGGTTTCTGGTCAAGCGGATTCAGAACCTAAGGTCTTAGAGCTTGTGTGTGGGAATCACATCTGATACCTGCCACCTGGAGCTGTGTGTATAGGAGGAAAACTGAGAAACTACTGTAAAGGTCTGTAAAAAGGTTTGAATGGAAGCGGGATAGGGCAAGGAGAAATAAATAATGAGAACTGACCAGAGCAAACAGGTTCCTAAATTAGCCCCTTTTGGGAGGGGCTCATTGGGAGGAGGTTGCCAGTAAGAGCAGCTCAGAAAATAAAAAGATTTATAGTGCTTCATTGCTGTTAGTACTGTTTTATAATAAGAAGATAAATGGGATAGTTTCTGTATGCTGAAATGTCTTGTGTTTTAAGAAATCACCCAGAATGACAAAGAGACTGTGAGATCAGACTGCTCTCTGGTCTTGGCCCCTGAAAAGGAAAACAAGGCAAAGAGAAAGCAAATCAAACATGTTGTTCAGCATGCAGCATAAGATAGCAACGTATGAAATCAGGCAAGGATTATCACGCTGAAATGCGAAGCAATCACAGTTCGCAAAATGAGTACATATGATTTGTAAAGGCTTCCTCCCAAGGTAAGGGAGGAGGGGTAAAGGTAGCCTTCCCAAAAGGGAAGAATTTTTGTCAGCACAAGGGTCATGTGTTCAGTTTTAAATAAAGCTTTAGTACCTGTGGAGAATGTTTATGTTGTAGTGTGGGGAATGAACAACTGGCCAGTCTGAAAAGGCATACTTTTGCAAACCTTTAAAGTAACATGTGTACTATGTGTACCTAAAAGCTTTTGTACAATTCGCTCAATTTGCTAAACATTCTCAAATGAGAAAAGTTACTCTGGAGGCAAATAATATAAAGATGTTAGGCTTAATATTAACAGACACTGAAATTAAGAAAGACATTAGTAAGGAGATATTAGAATAAGTAAATAAGTGTTTTCAAGGGTATGGGCCTCTGCTGCACCAGGGAGAGTGAAAGATGCTCCCCCATGGGATGCTCCCCCATCAAGCTTAATGAAAGAACACAACCAGTGAGAACTGAGTAGTACCCTCAAAAAGAAGGTAAGGAAGGAATCAGTCCAATAACTGGTAGTACTGGATTAAGAGCTGTCAATAAGATAACACAGAATTTGTACCCTGTAGTAGCAAATCCATAGACCTTACTAACTTGTTTAACACCTGAGCTAACCTGGTTCACTGTTTTAGGCCTAAGAGATGCCTTCTTTTGCCTCCCTATCCATGAAGCCAGCCAGAACATTTTTGCATTCAAACACAAGCTCACACAGTCCATGTGCCTGAAGGCTTCAAAATTCTCCACTCCGATTGGAGAACAGCTTGCAAGGACCCAGAGTCCCAGGAAGCTCCACAAGAGGAAAGGAGGCTGTTGCAGTACATAGATGATCTTCTAGTAGCCACTCGGACGAGGGAAGCAAGAGAAGCCTGGACGGTAAGCCTTTTGAATTTCCTAGGACTCCAAGGATGCAGAGTCTCAAAGAAAAAGGCACAGGTAGTGAAACAGAAGGTAATCTACCTGGAGTAAGAAGTGAGTGCTGAGCAGCAGACTTTAAGGCAGGGAAGCCCTATGCCAAACCCTGAACCCCAGACAACGAAAGAACTCCAAACCTTCTTAGGCATGGCAGAGTAGTGCCAGCTGTGGGTTCATAATTGTAGACTGTTCTCCAGACCCCTCTATGCTCTTATTGCCAATGGGAACTGAGATCTCCAGTAGACAAGAGACACCACACGGGCCTTTCGCCAGCTAGAGAGTCCCCTCATGTTGGCTCCAGCTTTGAAACTTCCAGATGTAAGTAAAGCATTCTTTCTATTTTTCCATGCAAGGAATTGCTCTGGGAATATTGGCTCAAGACTTGGGTCCATACCAGAGGGCAGTTGCTTACCTCTCTAAGCAACTAGATGCAACAGCTGAAGGATGGCCAGGTTGCCTCAGAGCTGTAGCAGCAGTTGTGCTGAACATTCAAGAGGCACACAAGTTTATCCTAGGACAAAAATGACTGTGCTAGTGTCCCACACAATGTCTGCAGTACTGGAAGTAAAGGGTGGCCACTGGCTTTTCACCAGAGAAGTTTCTGAAATACCAGGCCATCATGGTAGAGCAAGATAATGGAGAGATAGTGGTGACTAATATTGTCAACCCAGCTTCTTTTCTCAGTGGAATCAAGGAGAAGCAGTACACCATGATTGCCTAGAGACCATTGAAGCTACCTACTCCAGCCGCCCAGACTTAAAGGACACTCCTCTGGACGATGCAGAGACCTGGTTCACTGACAAGAAAGCGACATTGCAAAGTTCACAGTGACTACCTGCAGAGAGGTAATAGAGTGTAGACCCTTACCAACAGGTACCTCTGCACAGGATGCTGAGATAAATGCATGGACCCATGCCTTAGAAACAGCAAAAGGCATTCAGAGTTGTGCATGCACATGGAGCCATCTGGAAGGAGAGGGGACTGCTGACCTCACAGGGAAAGAAGAGACAATCCGGCTGCTGGAAGCAGTTCAGCTACCTGAAAAAGCATATTAAGGCACACCAGAGAGTGAGCTTAAAATTGGAGGAAAGAAATGAGCTGGTGGATGGAGAGGCAAAGAAAGCAGCAAAGGGTGAGGTACAGATTTTCCTCGAAAGTAAGCCATAATACAATAATACTAATCAAAAGAGACGTACAACTGCAAGGGGTGGGCTACCATTGAAAGAGAGCTAGTAATCCCCTCCCATTTTCGTGGTTACTAGTGAAGGAAGAGCACTAGAAAACACACTAGGGCCTAATTACTTAAAGCCTTTTATAGAGTGTAGCTCCTTTCTCAAAATGACCGAAGCTGCGAGTGATACAGAGTGCACTGGAATGAAGTGTTGACTTTAAAGTAGTAATTCCCACAGGCTTTCTAGAACACACATCTGATTGAAAGGACTGTTGTATCATTGTCAGGAATCTATATGCCACTATCACTCAGGTGAGCTGATAATGTGATCCTTGCCTCCAGACTAACCTCAAAATACCCCCGGGCCAAAACTTGGTCAGACTGGGAGAGGCCATAGGCCTGTATAGCAGTGGCAAATCAACTTTTCAGAACTCCCAAGGAAAGGGGGGTATCAGTATTTACTGGTATTAATAGATACATTTTCAGGGTGGCCAGAAACATTCCCCACCAGAACTGTCAAAGCTCAAGAGGTGACCAGATCATTTTTACAAGAGATAATACCACGCTTCAGAGTTCCAGCCACAATATCCTCAGATAAAGAATCACCTTTCATTTCCAAAACAGTGCAACAGATTAGTAGCCATCTGAGCATAGATTAAGAACTTCACACCCCATACTGCCCCCCAATCAAGCGGCCAGGAGGAGAGAATGAATCATTTGATTAAGCAGCAAATCATAAGACTGGGGCAAGAAGCTCTTCCACTAGCACTATTGCAAATTCAAACTAAACCTTTTGAGCTAAAGGAATGCTGAATCCTTTTGGAATGCCTTATAGAAGACAATAGAATACAAGAGGAATGTCCAGAATGTCCACTTACATGGTGGCATTAAGCAAACAGCTCAGAGTAATTGAGAAACTTGTGGCTGGAACTCGGAGCAGAGAGTTGGACCTGGAGTTGATGTATATGTTAAGTCTCTTACAGAGAAGACTTCGGAACCACAGTGGGAGAGACCACTGCAAGTACCTCTCACCACCTTCACTGCAATCAAAATCAAGGAGCAGAATGCTAGATCCATCACTCTCGAGTGAAGAAAGCCCAAAAGCCCCTTCAGGAGTGATACCAGGAGACAATGAACTGAGACTAAAACTTATTCGGGCAAAATGAGTATATTGCGGTCGAGAGTAGCTCATACTTTAGTGTACAGAATTGTTTTGTATAGAATTATAACTGAAGTTTTAGAACTAGAGAGTACCTCTACCCAAAGCAATGCTGAATGGCCTTGGTCCCTGGCATTTAATCAGTATACTGGATCCATGGGAAAACCTTCTGAGATAAAGAAAGTTTATATTAAACATATCTACTGTAGTAATCCACGAGAATCAAGTATGTGAAGAGTAAGAATAGCAAGAACAAGAGCTGTGAACACTTCAAGGAATCTAAAGCGAAGAAATCAAAGTAAAGTGCTTAGTCATCAATAAGATAGCTTATGAGAGACCAGATGTAATTAGTGTCTGAACCTCCCCTGGTGTATATGAACACCAGGAAGTCTGTGATAACCTAAGTGAATCAGACAGTTGGTGTAATTTCACCCTGATACAGCCTGTAGGCAATGAATTTAGGCTCTTCTCTCAAGATTTCCCCTCCATTATCTTCTGCCCTGAACACAGTCCACAGCTTGATCTTAGCTAAAGGCAAAGTGGGTGACCAAGAGAGACATTCTTGCTTGTCACACATCTGGGAAATCAGGTGCTTTGGAGGGAGAGAGAGAAGTTAGATTCCCTGAAGTCTCTACATTTCAGAACAAACATCTGTCTCAAGTATGACCTAAACCTCTGTCAGATACACTTGTGAAGTGTGTCTGAATTTGTAGTATGAGCCCAGCACATCCCTCTGGCAGGGAGAGATGATCATGGACAGAAAGCAGTTCCTGTTCCCCATAACAAACATCTAACTGGCATATTAGAGACAAGATTAGGAGTTTTAAATAGAATTGATTCAGAAATACTGATGAATAAACTGGCTGCTGCAGCAGGTAGCCTAACAAAATTGAAGCAGCCTTTATAGTAATCTCTACTAGCATTAAGAACTAGCCAGTGACAGATTTCAAAAGTACTGCCAAAGTAAAGAAGTATGAACAAGCCGGGGACCAAGACCACAAATTGATAGTAGAAGCACTTAGTATAGTTCAAGATAATGTGTCTTTAGCTTTCAGTTGTATACAAGCACAGTTATAGATACAAGCAACAGCAGCTCTGATCATATAGGAAAGGGGTGAAAGTAATTTTCCAGCTGAAATTCAGAAAATTGAATGAGATAATGCAATTAATTTTGAAAAGAAGTTTTAATCCTGGTAGATTATGGTGAATTTCACCTATGATCCTATTTCTAATGTGGCCACTGCCTTTGTGCTTACCATATGTAATGCCACTGTTTATGTTATCCATCCCATCATTGCCCTAAGATTAAACCATGAAGAAACAACACTCTATCCTTCAGAACATAGAGTGTGGGCACAAAAAGATGAATGAAAAGTGGCAGGTAGTAAACTTAGAATCCTGCATTACTAGAGAACAAATGGGATTCATTTGTGAAAGCAATACTGCTAATGCCCAAGATGTGTTTAGACACTGAACAGAGTATTTGTCACTTTGAAATTCATCCAGTCACTGACCAGAAAACTGTGCTCGTATATACTAGAAAAGGGTGTATGTTTGAGAACTGCTTGTGCTGCTGTACAAATTAATAGCAATGATGTTATTCTGTCTAGTAGAAACCATTCTAATCTCTGTATTTGTATTTGTAATTTTGTTAAGATTATTAGGTGTGATTTTTCGTATTTGGTACCAGTAACATCCCACCAGCTGATTACAGCCAATTACACAATGTATCACAGACCACCACCTACCCCTATCGGGGCGAACCTTACATTAGTAAAACAATTAATTAAGCACCAAGACCTATTAGAAGTCTTGAAAGAAATCTGAGAAAGTGGAAAGAAAACCTTAATTACTGTCCAACATGGTACAAAAGAAATAACCAGAGTTCTACAAAAAATAAAATACGGATAATCACTGGTGAGATGTGATCTTTGGGTAATCACCAACTGCAAATAGAATCTTTGATAAGTTGTGCCACCCTATTCTAGTTTTACTAATATTAGTTGAGATAAGCTTAGGATTATCTATTACATTGTTAATTTAGAACTGGAGAATGCTACAACGAATACCTGTACTAACCTCTTTGTCGAATGTACATGGTAAAGTGCTAAAAGACACTTATTGTCGTAGAAATTTTCCTTAAGTAAAAGAATTTACTTATTTCCTAGGAAAGGGGGGAATGAGACAGAGTAATCCATCCTGAACTAGGTGAAGTGTCTGGGAGAGGTGAAGGGTCTGTGGAGCTAAAGCTGAAGGAGAGGCCGCGTTCCAGAGACAGCAAGGAGACAGAGAAAGAAAACCAGAAAAACCACGAGGTCAATCTGCCCCCGACTTAGGAATTCCTTCGATAAAGAAGAATTAGTGCTAAATGTCGTGTGGAATGAATATGTATGAACTTAATTTGAAACTGTATGCATATGCATTTAGAAGGGGAGATAAAAAGGAGACTCAGAGTCTCCAGGGGCACGCATGCCCTTTTGGGGAGTCTTGCGTCCGGCGCGCGTCGTAATAAAGCATACCGGGCTTTACAACTTTTACAAGTTGTGAGGTTTCTTCTTTTCTGCGCAAAACAATTACTATACTAAAAAGAATAAGGAGAGAAGTTGCAAAGGCTTGCTAAGCTAAGAATAGAATAGAAAAGAATCCTAACAAAGTTCTGTGTCCAGCAGAAAGCAAGGACAAAACTGTCTTGTGAGTGGTCAGCAAATCCAAACACTCACAGAAGCCCAATCACCGCTGCACCTGTTGCATTCCACACCAGCCGATAACAATTGTTTACATTCTTCTTCTGGGGCCTCTGCTTCCCAGAAGATGAGCAAATCCCAAAGAAAGGATTTCTATGAAAAAATGTCTGCGACACACTGTTTTTCAAACTATGAAAGCTACATCAAACTTTCACATAGCAGAAGTCTTCTGCACATTCCCTGGAAATGTGTGGGGGTCTCTACCCAAAGTTGGGATGCCACCCTGCAGTTACTCCTTTGAGGGCTGAGTGAAAGGACTCTGTGAACAACATCATCAATTTGGTGGTAAATTACACTGACTCATAATCTATACTATTTCTTTGCTAGTATAATATAGGTACCAGTCTGGTTTGAAAACACACATGTCTGTTAAGAAAGGCAGGAGCCTTCCTAAAACGGAAAATGTAAACCCCCTCCCTCCAAATTATTATAATTTTGAAATTAAGGGGCTCTCAGGAAAGATATGGGAGTAGGAATAACAGTTCTTTTTAAGGGGAAAAAATTAAAAGAAATCATAACAATAAAAACACAGTAATACAAAACAGCACTGACAGAGTCAGAATATGACCTGACACCCTGTGGGTCAGGGTGTTGGCAGCAGTCTGATTAAATGGTGGCTGCAGTCCTCCTGCAGCGCCAGCTGTGGTTCTGTTGGAGCAGTGATCCTGTAGAAGGGTGAACTTTTCCTCTGAAGTTCTAGTGGTGTTGTAGATGGGCTTGGTCTTCCTCTGGAAATGCAGTGGAGAAGAAAGCTGCTCCTCTGGGAATCCAGTGGAAAAAGGCTGCTCTGGTGCTCCAAATTTCAGATTATATCTAGAGAGGAATGCTTGGCTCCTCCTCTCAGACAAGCTTCTCACACGGGGATGATGTAATTTTATCCCCGTGTCTGCATTTATCATGCAGTGACACTCACTGGCCCATGAACAGAAGATATTTTCTGAAGGGAGGATAGTTGTGGAAGAGATAAAGAAAACTGCCCCACATGGATTCAACAGGTAGCCTAATTAACAGTAGACAACTGCCCCGCGTCTATCAGATGGCAATAGAACAAACACCTGCCAGTTCTTTTGCATTTCAATGGCCCTATGGGAAATTCATTCCTCACGGGCTGGTGTCAGCTGCCCTCTCCTCACCACATCCCATTTTTCAAGTAACAAATTAGAGAATGAGAGAAAATGCACCAACCCGCAAAAACACACAACATTTTCCACCCTGACTTTTTTCCCATACAAACATGTTACTTTAAACTCTGACTTTTTAACTATATACATCCGTGTTTTATCCCAATTATATACATATATAGATACACTCATGCAGATATGGGTACAGGCTCAGTGTCTTGCGCAATTCACCCCAAAAACAAGGTCCCCTGAAGATATCCATTGTGTTTATCCATCTTTCTGCATCACCCACCAAGTCCAACCCAGTCCCTGAGCAAAGACAACCCCACACGTGCATTTGTCTTTGCTCGAGGCAGAATTAATCCCAACAGTCTTTCCTAGCACCCCTCTCATGTGCACCACCAGAACTTTGTCTCCACCTGCTGTGCATTGGGCAGGGCCAGCTTGGTTGGTGGAATCTCTGCTATTAACCAACCATGTAGTCTTTGCTAAATGCAGCTCCCACTGCTTGAGGGTCCCATCCCCCCACTGCCTTCAATGTGTTTTTGAAGAGTTCATTGCACTGCTGACCGTTCCTGGCCGCTGGTGCAGGGTCGGGAATGTGATACACCCACTGAATGCCAGGTTCCCCAGCCCAGGTGTTGATAAGGCTGTCCTTGAGATGAGTCCCTTTGTTGGACTCAGTTCTCTCACAGGTGCCATGCCTCCAAAGAAGCTGCTTTTCAAGGCCCAGCATGGTGTTCTGGGCAGTGCCATGAGGCACAGGGTAGGTCTCCAACCATCCAGTGCTGGCTTCTGCCATTGAGAGCATGTAGCACTTGCCTTGGTGGGTTTGAGGCAGCCTGATGTAGTCAATCTGCCAGGCCTGGCCATACTTCTGTTGGAACCGTGGCCCCCATACCACAGGGGCTTCACCCGCTCAGCTTGCTTGATGGCAGCTCCCGTCTCACAGTCATGGATAACCTGGGAGATGCTGCCCATGGTTACATCCAGCCCTGGCTCTCGTGCCCACCTGGAGTTGGCATCTCTGCCCTGATGGCGTGAGGCACCATGGGCCCATCGAGCTGTGAACAACGGTCCCTTGTGTTGCCAATCCAAACCTATGTGTAACACCTTGATTTTTGCAGCCTGATCCACCTCTTCATTCTTTCCGTGCTCCTCATTAGCTCAACTCTTGGGCATGTGGGCACCCACATGACAGACTTTGACAGGTAGCTTCTCTACCCGAGTGGCAATGTCTTGCCATTTGTCTGCAGGCCAGATTGCTTTTCCCCTATGCTGTCAATTGTCCTTTTTCCACCTTTCCAGCCAGGAAAGGCCTCCACAGAGCATTGTCTGGCATCCAGGAGTCAGTGGAGAGAGACAGTTCTGGCCTCTTCTCTCCCTCAGCAATGTCCACGGCCAAATAGAAGGCTTTGAGTTCAGCAAGTTGGCTCGATCCACCCACTCCTTCAATACCTTCTGCAACCTGTCCTGTGGGGCTCCATTCAGCCCCTTTGCACTTTCAGTTCGTCCTTATAATGTGACAGGAACTGTCAGTGAAAAGAGCACAGCATGTTTGTCCTTGTGGCAGTTGGTTCTAAGGTGGAGCTTCCTCAGCACAGGACACCTGTTCCTGCCCCTCTTCTTCCAGTACATCGAAGTTGTCACATTCACGCCAACTTATAATTATCTCCAAGACCCCAGAGCAGTGTGCATATCCAATACTGGAGTGCTGTGCGATGAGGGCAATCCATTTGCACCTGTGCCATGTGTTGCTGTATCTGGACAGCCCACAGGAGTCCCTGTGACAGGTGGCCATCAGGTTCATCGGTGAACAAAGAGCCTGGGATTACCCTGCCCCACCCTGCCCCACCCTGCTCCACCTTGCCATGGCCCACCCAAGTCTGGCCTGCCACACCCAGCTCCACCCAACCCTGGCCTGCCACACCAAACCCCACTCCTCCCTTCCCTACCCCGCCTTGTCCCACTCCATTCCAGACCCACTCCGCCCCATCCCAGGCCGGCCCTACTACGGCCCACTCTGCATCCCCCAGCGTGCCCTGCCCTGCCCTGCCAAACCCTCTCCCATCCTTTCCTACGCCGCCCTGCTCCACCCAACCCTGTTCCTCCTCACTGCGCCGCAGCTCGGCCCCGGCCCCGGCCCCGGCAGCGCCATCCGTGCCCGGCGCCGTGGAGCCCCGCCTGCCCTCGGCGCTGCTGCCGCCCTCTCGCAGCCGTGCCCTTGGGCGGCAGCGAGCGGCAAGGGCCCGGCCCGAGCCCGGCAGGGGCCAGGAGGCCGTGTGGCCACAGGGCTGGCAGCGCCGCTGGGCTGGCAGGGAGCTGTGCCGCTGGCGCCCTGACAGCCTCTCTCTTCTCAGGGATGGCCGGGCAGCACCTCAGGGCCCACAAGCGAGAGCTCCGCCACATCTGTCAGGGTGAGTGAGGCCAGAGGGCTGCCAGCCCCGGCTGCTGGGGGCGGCTGCAATCCCTGCCCTGCTGCCCAGGGCTCTGCTCCCTGTGCGCAGCAGGGCTGCCGTGGCCAGAGCACGCACTCCCATTTCAGGCCCACGAGGGGCAACAGTGTCCGGCAGCTTCGGGCTGATCCCCTTGCTCCCTGCTCCCTCCTGGCCATGGCCAGAGCCGGCTGGCATGGCCCTGCCTCGGGGGTCTGCTCGGCTCCCCAGAGATCCGGGATCTGACCGTGCCTCTGTTCCTCTCTCTTGCAGCCCTTGAAGACAAGGTAGAGGACATCAGCCCTGCCACCAGCAGCCTGGCTCTCGAAACAGCCTTTGTCCTCCGCGCTGTGGAGAGAGCTCCGGGCTCCATCTTGCAGAAGCTGCAACATCAGTTTCGCAGGGCCCGCAAGAAACGGCCTTGTCTCTGGGGCCACAGCTGGCTGTGCTGCTGGCGCTCTGAGGAGAGCTGATTTGAGAGGCTCTCAGTCTGCTGGGGCCACCTGAGCCGGGGGGGATTTTTCTTTTCTTTAAGATTGTTTTATTTCTTCTTTTTTGTTGTTTTTTTAGGATATAAATATAGAATGTGTTCTAATACCCAGACTCCCAGGAGCTCTCTTTGGTGCCCAGCGTCCGCAGGGCACAGGGGAAGAGGGGAAAACAGCTCCTTGTGTCATGCAAGCTGCCCAGGTGTGCAGTGGGGAAGGGAAAATGGCCAGAAGCCCCTTGGCCTTTGCCGGTTCTGCTGAAGCCTTTGTGCTGGCCACAGAGCTGCTGGCCAGGGGCTGGAGCTGCAGGGATCACTGCCGGCCTGGTGCCTGGAGATGGCCACAAGCCCTCCTGCCCAGCCAGCAAGGGCCATCTGTGTCCTCCTGCCCGTGTGTTGCTGGCTGCATTGCTGAGGCCTCTGAGGTGCCTCTCGATGCGGCTCCTCTGGAGTTCCCTCGGGGCTGCGCCGCTGCCGGGCACCTTGGCTGGGCTGGGGGAGACCCTGAGGGGACGACGAGGCAGTGGGAGGCTGTGAAGGCACGAGGTGCTTCAGAGGCCCTGACGGGACAAGGCGCTGGGAAGGCACGAGGGCTCTATGAGAGGGAGTGGGTGGCAGGAGGCTCCAAGGGGACAGGAAGCCCCTGAGGGGCCGTGCTGCTGGGAAGCCCTGAGGAATTGGGTGTCAGCCTTGTTCCTGACAGCCGACTGCTCTGGCGCTTCCCCAGAGAGGCTCCCACGCCTGGGGCAGAAGCCCTGGAGGCTGGGCCTCAGCAGGAGGGTGGGGACATCCCGAGGTGCCCAGACTGGGCTGGCTGGGGACACGGAGGGCAGAGGGGCCCTGCCGGGGCACGGTCACTGGATGCTGCCAGGGCAGTGGGCAGAGCAGGGCTGGCGGCCAGCCCGGGCCCCCGCGGCTGCCCAGGCCATGGTGCTGAGGATGAGGCCCTCCTGACACAGAGCTCTGGGCCCAAAGAGCTTCTGTCTCCGTGGCCAAGGCAGCGATGTCTCCTCGAGCAGGGCTGCTGAGTCGCTGCTGCCAAAGCGCCTCTGGACGCCACAGAAACAGCACCAGAGCGCGCACAGGAACAGCAGCACCGCAAACGCCGGCATCTGCTCCAGGAGGCGTCTGCACCAGCCGCCATTCCAAAGAGGCCATACTGTGGGCACTGTTGCACGTGGTTTAGCAAAAGGCTTCAGCACACTCGGCCACAATGGCTTTCTCTTGGCTTGCCAGCCTCACAGCAATGCTTGGCAGCTGCCGCTGCAGCCTGTGCCCCTGACTGGCTACAATCACTGTGCTTGAGGGCACACTCGCCTTCCACTGGCGGGTGTCCCAAGGCAGCGGCGTTGATGCCATCGTGAGAGGCAGCACAAGTCCTGCGCTGCAGCTGCCGTCCTTCTCCTCCGTGCAGGTGCCTTAAAAACACATGCATGAGCTTCCAACCTAATTCCTGGACTGGCTTGGAACAAAGGAAGCAGCAGGAGGTGCTGAAGAAAGGCAGGCACTTGTGGCCACCATTCAGGGCTGGAAGGAAGCACTTTAGTGTCTGCTGAGGACATGGCTCGCTTCACAAGCTCAGGCTTTGCTGCCGGAAGATCCTGCTTTGCTCTTGCTGGAGCCCATTCCCTACCACCAATGCATGGGCTTCCATCGCTCCTGGATCAAGTCTGGTGGACCTGTGGTCAAAAAGTCTGTCCTGTGTGCATCTGACAGCAGAAAAGAGCAGGACATGGCTGCTTCCAGCACTTGTCTTGGCTGCTCCTTCATGGTGCTTGCACCACCATCAGAAACACAGAACGGCTTCTCCTCCCAGAGTTATCCCTATCCTCTGCACTTCCCCAGGTGTCTTTCTTCATGTTCACCGGGGACCTCCCTGTTTGTGGCCGTCCATTGCCGTGCTCAGCAGGCAGCCAATTGTGTTTGCACAGGAGCTGCCACAGGAAGAAATGCAGTAAGTGGACAGTTGAATTGCAGAGGCTGGGCTAACCACTTTTCTTTCCAAGTGTAAGACCGACAGAAAAGCACAAGGAAACATTACAGGGTTTTGGAGGAGTCTCTTTGTCCTGTGAAATTCTCTAGCTGCTGGTCTTTCTGTGCTACCGCTAATCCCTTCCTTGAAAAAATCATTCCAGGAAGGAGCAACATCATCTGGCACGTACCAAGTGTTGCCACCAGTTGCTCCAGGTGCTCCTCCCAAGAGGCCCTGTAGGATGGAGCACAGCCCCCAGTGTACGTCGGCTTTGGCTGCCCTCTGGCAGAGAAGCCCTCTCGAGGCACAGGTCTCTGGGGCAGGAGATGGGCACCAGCGCTGCCAGGGCTCGGGGGGACTCTGCTTTGGCGGGAACTCTGCCACACCTGCTGATGTCAGTGCTCCCTGGGCCCCAGGGCTCAGAGCAGCATTTCTGCCCTGGCTCACACGTTCCTTGTCTCTGTCACACGGCCGCGCTCAGCGTGGCCACCATGCGGGACGTGTCCCGAGGAGGCCGTGCCAGCTCCTGTGGAAGGCCCCGTGCCCTTCCCGCCACGGCTGGGTCAGCAGCCACGGGGGCTCCTGCTGCCCTGAGCCTGCCGAGCAGGGCAGCCTTTGCTTATGGTTTGAGCCGTTCCTAAAGATCCTGTCGGGCTACCTGAGACACTTGGGGCAAGGCATTCCTTCCAACCTGGGCCACTTTGGGGGGGCAGGGGGCGGCCCCAGGGCAGGTGGCAGGGTGTGCAAGGGCCCTTTGTGACACGGTGCCGCATGGTCACCATTCCATGGAACGGGACCTTTGTGACATGCAGTCACCTAGGTGTTGGCAGCGAGGTGGCCACCACACAGTGCTCGGTGCACGCGACGGGACTGCACGGGACAGAGCTCAGTGCCCTCGTTCCTTGCTGACCCGCAGCTTTCCCGAGGCGTTACTCCTGCAGGTGACCTCGTGGCCAGACCACAGCACTTGGTGACCTCTGGCCTTGCCGAGGCTTCTCTTCTGCAGGTGCCCTTGAGGGCAGACCGTGGCATTCACTGAGCACGGTCCTTGACGAGAAGTCTGCACAGTCTTTGTGGCTGGAGCCCTCGAGACCAGAGTGCAGGACTTGCTCTCCTGTAGCCTTGCCAAGACTCCACTCTTGCAGGTGCCTTCAAGGCACGGCTCCAGCACTTGCTGACTCCGACCCTTAGCCAGCCATCTTCACTGCAAGTAGTCATGAATCCAGGCAGTGACATAGAGCAGAGACCTGTGAGCGTGCCCAAGCTGGCCTGGGCGAAGGAGGAGCAAGAAGGCCCTGGAACTGCTCCAGCACAGCAGCCTGAAGAGGTGAAGCAATTCCAGCTACTGCAGAAGGGTGAGTAGCAGAGCTGGGCTGCAGACCTGGTGCCAGCAGCAAATATGGCCCCATCCCATCCCATCCCATCCCATCCCATCCCATCCCATCCCATCCCATCCCATCCCATCCCATCCCATCCCATCCCCTGGGGTCATGCCCATGGACAGGACAGAGCAGTGGCCGGGGCAGACAACCCACAGCCGCGCTCCATGCCCTGGGCCGTGGCGGGGCTGTCCCTGCCTGGGCAGCGCAGGGCTGGCCTTGTGTTCTCCGGCCTCTCCCGCAGCCCCTCAGCTCGGCCTGCGCTCGCTCTTTGCCAGGTGCAGCCGTGCGGCGCACACAAGAGCAGCAACGCACCCGTGGCCGCTTCCGCAGGACAGCGCAGGTACCTGCAGCCATCCCCGGCCGGGCTGGGCCTCTTGTCACTGCTCAGCCCAGCAGCGTCCTCGCAGCACTCCATACAACATCCCTGGCTTCTTGCCCTTCTGCTACAGATGGTTGGCAAATTCATCAAGAGGATTCGGGAGGAAGAGACCAGCGGCATGGGCAGCGTGCTCAGAGCGTACCCTCCCATCCTCAAAACCAAGACCAGTGCTGCCCTGCTGGATATGCTTGTGGAGGAGGGGCCTTCCACTCCTAAGCAAGTAAGCAGCCTGTGGCCTGGCTTCCATCCTCCCAGCAATTGCTTGGCCTCCCAAGCCACACCTGCTGCTCACTGGAAGCCTTGAGGCCATGGCGGTGTGGTGGCAAGGGAAGCACTTTTCTGGGGCAGCTGGGCACATGACTCCCTCTGGCAGCTTTCCAAGCCTCCCCTGCCTTCTCCAGGTGCCCGCCATGGTCAGGTACATCCACCAGTGGCTCGCAGCCAACGAGTTTCCTGACTACAACCTGTACAGGCCCCTTCTGGATCTGACAGAGGCACAGCCCGCTGATGTGGTGATGGGTCTCCTGCGTGTGGCCCCATCATGTGGCAGGTATGGTGCCCACGTGCCCACAAGGCTCAGGCCTCAGCAGCCTGTCAGCCTGTACAGCCTGTCCCAGGTGTCTGACACACAGAGAATTCCAGGGCCCTCTGGCTCCTCCCTTTGCCCTCCCTGGCATGTCAGCCCCCAGTGTGCTGCCATGCTCCCTCCCTGCTCCTCAGGGGCCGGTCCCCACAGGGCTGGGCTGCCTGTGTGCTGAGGGACAGGGGGCAGAGGCAGGGCTGGCAGCCAGCTCAGCTCCCCGCTGCGGCCCAGGCCACAATGCTGTGTCCCAGACCCCCCTGAGACAGAGCTTTCACCCCACAGAGCTGCTACCACCATGTGGAAGACCATCATGTGCTCGTGCAGGGCTGCAGAGCCGGCCATGCTCATACTCCTTGACGTGCTGGCCAGCTGGCCAGAGCACAGCGCGTGCACCTCCGATGGGGACCACACGGCTGTCCTTGCCCTGGCTGTGAGTTTCTGCAACTGGCCTTTGCTCACCCCAAGCTCACCTCTCCATCAGCACTCCATCCTCCCTCCCCCACAGTGTCTCCCTGCCTCAGGCACTGGGCAGAAACCCGGCCTAGGGGCAGCTTCAGAGGCACCAGGCCCGCTGCTCCCCCTGCGTCTCCGCTGGCCTCTCCTTCCCACACCCGAGCTCAGCCACACTGACACCTCAGCACTGAGCTCGGGCTGCTCTGTCCTTTGCAGGCAACTGTGGTGATGTGGAAGATGCTCCAGATGCCCTGTGTCCCACATGTGGTGACCATGCATTTCCCCCGCCTCTTTGTGATCCTGCTCTTCCAAGTGCTCTTCAGCACCTTGGATATGCCAGAGGCGGCCGATACCTTCTGGGAGGGATGCCAGCAGCAACACGGCCTTGCCACCGACCCCAACAGGTGCTCCATGCAAGCCCTCCTATCCCTGCCACGTGCCCAGGGCAGGTGCCAGTGCCCCCAGCGTGACCTGGGCTTTGCTCTGCACACAGCTTTGCAGAGCAGACCCTGAAGGCCCTGCTCTGCCGACTGCACTATGAGGATGTGGTGGCGGCAATGGAAGACAAGCGTGGCTGGGACACGCTGCTCTGTGCTGACACCCACCACTGTGCTGTGGGCATGCTGGCCAGGTGAGACCCCCTGCTCCCCAGCTGGCCCCGGCATTTGTGCCCTGCGCCCAGGATGCCCCACACAGTCCCCGTGGTCGTGGGCCACAAGGCCTTGTCACCAAGGGACAGCCAAGGAGACTGCAAAAGCCTGGGAGAGGAGCGTGCCCAAGAGCAGCCCCCTGCCAGAGGGCCCGGCTCCCCCTTGCAGGGTGCTGGAGAAAGGCCAGACCTCTGTCAGTCAGTCCTGGCAGAGGTTTACCCCTGCTGCCTCAGTGTTTTGCTTTCTATTTCCTCCTCTCAGAGAAATGCACCACGCATCCCAAGGCCTGTGTTCGGCGATTGCATTCCACCTGCTCGGGCTGCTCAGCAAAGACATGCCATCCCGGGATCTGGCCGCCATGGCGTTCCTTGTGGAGGTGAGCCTGAAGGCCAGCGCTGCCTGGCTGAGCTGCCTCCCGCCTCGCTGCCCTCTCGTGGCCGCAGCTGCCCGGGACGCTGCCCGCGGCCTGTGCTGCTGCCTGGGCCCGGCCCTGTGCGGCTCCCCCGTCACCGGCCTCGTGCCTCTCAGATCCTGGACTGCCTGGACTTGAGTGAATGCCGTGACAGCGTCCTGGAGGTCATGTCCAAGAACCTGCAGAGCGAGTGCAGGGAGATGCGTCGCTTGGCCCTCAGAGGCCTCCTGGTGCTCGGCACCAGTGTCTCGGTGAGAAGAGGGCAGCGGCTGAAGCCATGCTGCCAGCGTGGGGCTGGGCAAGGCAGTCGCTTGGCCTTGGCTGGCCTTTGGGCGCTGAGGCAGCTGCTCCCAGCTCTCCTGCCTCCCGCTCCAGCTGCCCGACTGCTTTGGCACGGCCCTTTGGCCTTTGGGCCCTGTGGCAGCAGGACGGCGTTTCACACACTTGTGTTCCACGCAGGCCGTAAGAATGTGGAGCCTGCATGAAAGGCTGGTGGAGCTCCTGCAGGAGAATGACAGCGAGATGCTTAGGATGACCATGGTTCTCCTCAGCGGTTTGTTCCTGTGCAATGGTGCTCCCATAGCCAGTCCCCTCGCCCTGCAGCTGGCTGGGGCGCTCCTGCCGCTCTTTGACAACGTAAGGCTCTGCGCCTCCAGCCACGGCCACCGGCTGCTGCCCGCAAACTTTGTGCCCTGTGCATTTTCAGGCCTGTGCCCAGGCGGGCGTGAAGCAGCCGATGACGAGGTCTCCCTTCCTTTCATACAGGATGACAGCCAGGTGCAGCTGTGCTCCATGTTCATCTTCCGAGAGTTGCTGCATTTTTTACCGGAAGGGGACAAAAAGGCCCTGAAGGCACACGTGCGCCTGAGCCTGCTCCCACTCTCCTTCCACTGCCATGACGAGAACCAGCGCGTGGCAGAGGTGAGGACTCAGCGGCTGCCACTGGCCCCCTGGCAGGGGGCTCGGCTGCCTCCTGCTCTGGTGCCTCGTGGGCTGCAGCCTCCTCCTGGCCTTGGTACAGGGACCTGTGCAGGTCCTGTGCCCTGGGCTGTGGTGCCATCTCGGCGTCTCTGCTGCTCTCCAGGCCTCCCGGGAAACGCTGCATTGTTCAGCCACATTCCTGCACAGGAAGGATCTCCAACACATGCTGCGGCTGGATCAGACCTGGAGGTTCGGCGAGGCCCTGGTAAGGACGGCCGGCAAGCCCCAGCCTCAGGCTGGAGAAGCCCCCTGGCGGCGCTGCTAAGTGGGTGCGGCTGGCAGCTGCGTCCCTGCCCAGCGCTGGAGCCAGGGTCGCCTCCCTGCGCCCCACACGCCGCTGCCTTCCCCGGGCCGCATGTGCTCTGCTCCAGGCTCCTGTGGCCCCGAAGCGGATGCCGATGCAGCCCCGGCTCAGCTGGGCTGAGGAGCGGCACCGCGGCTTTCTCGGGCAGCAGCCACCCCGCTGCCCCCGTCAGAGCCCGGCGCCGGCGGCTGCTGCCCGTCTGGCAGGGCTCTGCGGGCAGGGGAGGCCAGTGCTGGCCGCACGGAGCGCCCGGCCCAGGGGCTGAGCCTGCACCAAGTGCACCCTCCTGCCTCTCTCTCCAGCTGGCAGAGGACAGGAGCCGAGCGGCCGAGCACGTGCGCCACGCCCTGAAGTACCTGGAGAGCCCACAGGAGTCCCTGCGACAGGCGGCCATCAGGTTCATCGGTGAGCCACCAGCCCGGGCTGCGCTTCCCCTCCCTGCCCCGCCGCAGCTCGGCCCCGGCCCCGGCTGCTGCCCTGGCAGCGCCATCCGGGCCCGGCGCCGTGGAGCCCCGCCTGCCCTCGGCGCTGCTGCCGCCCTCTCGCAGCCGTGCCCTTGGGCGGCAGCGAGCGGCAAGGGCCCGGCCCGAGCCCTGCCGGGGCCAGGAGGCCGTGTGGCCACAGGGCTGGCAGCGCCGCTGGGCTGGCAGGGAGCTGTGCCGCTGGCGCCCTGACAGCCTCTGTCTTCTCAGGGATGGCCGGGCAGCACCTCAGAGGCCACAAGCGAGAGCTCCGCCACATCTGTCAGGGTGAGTGAGGCCAGAGGGCTGCCAGTCCCGGCTGCTGGGGGCAGCTGCAATCCCTGCCCTGCTGCCCAGGGCTCTGCTCCCTGTGCGCAGCAGGGCTGCCTTGGCCAGAACACACACTCCCATTTCAGGCCCACGAGGGGCAACAGTGTCCGGCAGCTTCGGGCTGATCCCCTTGCTCCCTGCTCCCTCCTGGCCATGGCCAGAGCCGGCTGGCATGGCCCTGCCTCGGGGGTCTGCTCGGCTCCCCAGAGATCCGGGATCTGACCGTGCCTCTGTTCCTCTCTCTTGCAGCCCTTGAAGACAAGGTAGAGGACATCAGCCCTGCCACCAGCAGCCTGGCTCTCGAAACAGCCTTTGTCCTCCGCGCTGTGGAGAGAGCTCCGGGCTCCATCTTGCAGAAGCTGCAACATCAGTTTCGCAGGGCCCGCAAGAAACGGCCTTGTCTCTGGGGCCACAGCTGGCTGTGCTGCTGGCGCTCTGAGGAGAGCTGATTTGAGAGGCTCTCTGTCTGCTGGGGCCACCTGAGCCAGAGGATATTTTTCTTGAGGATTGGTTTTATTCCTTATTTTTTAGACCATAAATATAGAATATGTTCTAATACTCAGACTCCCAGGAGCTCTCTTTAGTGCCCAGCATCTGCAGGGCACAGGGAAAGAGGGAAAAACGGCTCCTTGTGCCAAGCGAGCAGCCCAGGTGTGCAGTGGGGAAGGGAAAATGGCCAGAAGCCCCTTGGCCTTTGCCGGTTCTGCTGAAGCCTTTGTGCTGGCCACAGAGCTGCTGGCCAGGGGCCGGAGCTGCAGGGATCGCTGCCGGCCTGGTGCCTGGAGATGGCCACAAGCCCTCCTGCCCAGCCAGCAAGGGCCATCCGTGTCCTCCTGCTGATGTCTTGCTTGCTGCTCGGCCAAGCAATGTGTAGATGCAATGATTTCTGTTGCACATCCTGGTCAGAGCAAGATCCTGGCCTGCATAAGCTAATGCCTTTGATTTTCTAATATTAAAGATGTTGTTGGGGAGGTTTCTTTCATTTTCCCACACTTTCAGTGACAAATGGACCCCGCTCAAAGAAATGGGATCCTCAAAGCCCACCCCCCTCCTAGATGGGAGGAGAAAACACCCTCTGTCCTTTGCTGGAGGGACGCACCCAGTTATCAGAGGGCGCCCTAAAACCAGCCCCCAGTCCCCTCCTCACTTTTAAAGACATAGAACACGTTGCTCCCCAGCCCTCCCATATCCCCCCTGATTCCAGAATGCTCCCAACATCCCCAAGGTGTCCTGAAGTTTCCTCAACCACTACAGTCCCTGCAAAGCCCTTCGAGAAGTCGCCCCAGGCCCCCTGAAGACCCCTTACCATTTTCAAACACATAGAGCCCGTCATCCCTCAGCTCCCCAAAACCCTCCAACCTCCCCTTTCACCAAATTCCCCCAGCACTTCCAAATCCTCCAGGCTCCCTGGCCCTGTATCCTCCTGAAATCCCACCAGTGCAGCCCAGGATACCCTGAGCACCCTCTCCACCTCCAAACACGTTGATCCAGTCATCCAGCAGCGCAGCTGCATGGCTGAGGGAGCTGTGGGGGCCATTTCGGGCATGCGGCTGCTGCCAGCCTCCCCTGGAAAGGCTGAAGGCCCACAGGTCCTTGGTCAGGATGCCCTCACCAGCTCCCCCCTGAAAACCACCAGGGTGTCCTTTCAGGCCATGGCTGTGTGTGAGTGGCATTGCAGGGGTGAGAGGGGGAAATAAGGGTTTATTTGAGGTAAGGGAATGTGATAAGGGGCTTGGGGAGGCTTTGGGGAAGTTTTGGGCAGCTGGAGGGTGGATCTTTGGGGGAGTTGTGGGAAGCTGGGGTGTTGATACAGAGGTTCAGAGGTCTCGGGGGTGTTTCTAGGGGCTGACACGAGGGTTTGGGGTAGCTCTGGCAATGTTCCGGAAGTCTGGGGGTGGAGACATGGGAGTTTGGAAGGCTCTACTTAGCTTTAAATCCGCCCTGGGTGAAGAACTTAGTATTTGTAATCCTGTTAGAAATGAACTGGCTTTTAGACACAATTAAATGAGGCCTATGTCCCCAATGCAAAAGAAAACTTTTCATTAGTAGCGATTCAGCTGAGCCAAATTTGCGTCTCCCTACCAAGAGACAAACACACATGTTGCAAGAAAGTGGAAAAATTTTGGGCATTTCCCAGCCATGGCAGTTCCTGTCCCCTTTCCCATTGCCTGGGTACTTGGCAGCTTCCATTCTCTCCTGAGCACCCACTTTTCTGTCCTCTCCCCTCTCATGGGAATCCTCTTTAGTCACGGCTTCAAGCCCACCCCTCTCCAGCAATGCCCAACAAACCAACCAGTACGTATCCAAGCCACAAACAGCAACACATAGAACCAACCACTTTCATTCTTCTACTTAACAACCTTTTGGCTTCAGCAAAATATCACCTCATCTCTCACAATCTTCTAAAGTTTGGGACTTTAGCATGACCTTGTCTGAGGAGCAGTCCATGTCAATTAGTAAACCTTACAAAAAATATCCATTGATGTAGCTAGTTGAAATGATCATGGATCATGTGTTTTATAGAGGGCACATAATAAGGGGGTCATGAAGGGGCAGATGGGGAAGTCCCACGTGCCTCCCAAGGAACTCAGCCAAGGGGGAAAGGGAATGAGGAGAAAATGCAGCCGGGAAAGGAGCAAAGGTGGCTACTTGATCCAAGGGACTGAGAGAGACCCCGTTGGGCACACCCCTGATGGACTCTCTCCCTTTGTTCCTACCAAGGCACATTTACAGGACTCCTATGTCTCCTCTGTGGACACGACCCTCAGCAACGCCAATGTTCCGCTCCCAGGGGCGGGGGGTGCTGGAGCTCCACTGCCTGGGGAGGGGGGACAATGAACCAGGGCAAAGCAGCCCAGGCTGCTGGGGCAGCTGGGGCAAGCTCAGAGGCACAGGGGGCCACGGGCAGCGAGGCAGGGCAGGGCCGGGAGGGATCGGCGAGGGGAGGGGGGGACAAGTTCCCGCCTCAGCCGAACCCCCTCAGGGATTGACACCGGGGGGCGGCTCCCGCCCAAAGCGCGGGCGGGGAAAAGTGCCCTCAGCGATTGGCTGGGCGGGACGGGGGCGGGCCCTGAGCAGTTCCCGCCCCAGCCCAACTCCCCTCAGGCATTGCCCGAGAGGCTCCACAAAATGGCCCCCAAAACCCTCAACATCTCCCCGAAATTTACACAAAACTGACCAAAATGGAATATATTAGAGGTCTGAAATATTTAGGGCTATATTTTAGTTACATTTAAACAATGGAGTGTAGAATAGGCAGATTGTGCACTAAACGTGGCAAAACGAAGAAAATCCCCAAAGCCCCTTTAAGAATCCCTCAAAATTAAGTAAAATTGAGTAGAAGCCTAAGGAATATGAAAAAATATACATCAATTAAAGCCATAAATAACAACTAGGTAAAAAACGGGAACGTGTCAAATGAGGCTTGGGGTGCTCAGATGCCTCAAGAAAGCATCAAAAAGCCCCAAGCACCCATTTCCCTCATGCCTGGGCTGGTGGTCCAGCAGCTCAAGTAGAAGAGTCCTCCAGGAGCTCAGGGGAGCAGCAGCCCTCGTGCTGAGGCACAGTCCGTGAAGAAAGGGGTCAGTGGCTTTCTCAGAATTCTTAATCTATTTTTTGCGCCTTAAGCACTGCAGCTCTTGACATTTCTCTGTAGAAATTTGAAAAGCCTCTGAAACACCATTCTTCCTCCTCATGTAGCTGTTCTAAAGGCGAACCTTTTTTTCCATGAATATTTGTAAGCACCAAGAATCTTTTTAGGCCTTTCCTTACATGTCCCCTTTGTCAGGGAAGACAGAAGAATTCCTGTGACTCAGGAATGAAGCAAATCCTTAAAGAGCCTGCAGGTCTTGAGAATGCTGAGCCTTCAAACTGACTTCTGAGCCAGGTCCCTGCCCAGCTGCCCAGGAGGGCTCTGGGGACATGGGGGAGGCAGGGCCCGTGCCAGGAGCAGCAGGGAGCTGGGATGGGGGGAGAGCCAGGGAGGGCCTCTCCAAGAGCCCCTGGAATGCTGGGCTTTGGGCCCTGGCAGCCATCACAAAGGCCATGGAATGTTGAGGGTATGACCCTGGCAACTGTCACAAAGGCCATGGAATGCTGGGGGTTGGATCCTGGCAACAATCAACAGCTCCTGGCTATTGGGGTTTGGACCCTGGAGCTGTCAACAGCTCGCGAACTTTGGGGCTTGGACCTTGCAAAGGCCAACGGCACTTTGTGCTATTGTCCCTGCAGAGGCCAAGAACCTTTGGAAATCGTGTTTACACCTTGCAAAGGCCAAGGGCCTTTGGATATTGGTGTTTATACCCTGCAAAGGCCAAGGCCTTTGGATATTGAGGTTCAGACGCTACAAAGGCCAAGGGCCTTTGGTCACTGGGGTTTGGACCCTACAAAGGCCAAGGGCCTTTGGATATTGGGGTTTATGCCCTGCAAAGGCCAAGGACCTTTGGATATCTGGGTGTAGACCCTGCAAAGGCCAAGGTCCTTTGTTTATCGGGATTTAGACCCTGCATAGACCAAGGGTCTTTGATCACTGATATTTTCTCTCTCTTTGTGCGAGGTGCGGATGGAGACCCGGAGGGTGAGTGAGAAAGCCGCTGCTCTCCTTGTGCCAAGCCCAGCAGGGACCTGGCAGGGCCTGGGCTGCACCTCGGGGAACAGTTCCCTTTGGGATTAGCAAGGGATTGACAGTTGGCTGTTGCAGAGCTGGCAGCAGCTGTGGTGCTGCCCTGGGGACAGGCCTGGCAGGGAATGGGGGGCTCCTGGCTATCCCAGAGCGCAGCCACATCTCCTCCACTGTCCGTCTCCCACTGGAGGCCGTGGGCACAAACAAGGGAGCAGCTTTTCATTGCCTTCCCCTCACCCAAATTACAAGGCAACCACAGTGCTTCCCAGAGTCAAAAATGAGTTTCTCCTGGACATCTCCAAAATGATCCCCAGTGGCTTAGAGAAGATCACAAGGATGATAGGAAGATGCTGCAAGGGCTGGAGCACCTGTGCCAAGGGAAAAGGATGCAAGAGTTGGGGTTGTCCAGGCGGGAGAAGGTTCCAAGGTGACCTTAGAGTCCCTTCCAATGCATGAAAGGGCTGCAAAAGAGCTGGAGAGGGACTTAAGCCAGTGGCCTGCAGGGACAGGACAAGGCTTCCCAGCGAGACATGGCAAGGATGGATGGGATACTGGGAGAGAATTCTGCCTTCTGAGGGTGCCAGAGAAGCTGTGGCTGCCCCTGGATCCCTGGGGGTGTTCACAGCCAGGTTGGAGTGGGCTCTGGGCAGTTCCCCTTCTGGTGTTCTTAGAAGTGATGAGACACCTTGCAGCATGTTTGTTTTCCCTGCTGTCAAAGTCCTGGGCTGAAAATATTGCCAAGGAGGAGGGGAGGAAGAGCTCAGCTGGAAGTGCTGTGCTCTGGGACAGGCTGGGAAGCGCTTAGAGGCAACTGCCTCAGGGGCAGCCATGCAGTCTGAGTGTGCTCTTCCCTGTGCACTTTCAGGGAGCTCGAGGGCTTTCTCACCAGGGACGTTCCTCCAGAGCCCCTGAGCAGAAGAAAGCATCAGCCCAGGCAGAAGAAGCAAAACAGCAGGACAGGATGGAGGTTGGTTTTGGAAATGAGACTGGTTTTCCCTTGAAAACTCGTCTTGCCCCTTGTTGTACAGTGGAGGAGTTGGCTGCACTCAAGGGACAAGAGCCATCCTTGCAGAGGCAGCTGGAAGTCAAGAGGAAGACATTGGAGGAATTGCAGCTTCAGAGGGATGTGCTGGAGCAAAAGAGGGATGGTGTTAGCAGGGCTCTGAACACTTTATTGCTTGGCAGCACCTGTGGGAGTGGGAGTTGTGGCAGCCAGATCAGCCCAGATGCTCTTTCTGGCACTAGAAGACAGGCACACTGCTGTGCACACCTGGCTCAAGATGGCACACGCATTTCTTAGCCAGGGATATGCATGTTCATCAGCAAAGTGTTGCATGCTTCTGCAAAATGTGTTGCTTTGGGCAGCCACAGAGCCTCTAAAAGAGGGAAGGGAGCTGGGGAAGGCTCAGGAGCACAGGTGAGACCAGGAACGTCTGAGGGAGCTGGGGGGGCTCAGCCTGGATGAAAGGAGGCTCAGGGGGCACCTTCTTGCTCTCTACAACTCACTGTGACAGGAAGCTGCAGCCAGGTGAGGGTCAGGCTCTGCTCCCAGGGAACAAGGGACAGGAGAAGAGGAAACAGCCCCAAGCTGTGGCAGGGGAGGTTTGCATTGGGTGTTACTAGCTGCAAGAGAAGGCTGTGTTTCAGAGGGCCTCTGTCAGACAGTCTCAGTTCTGGGGACTGTGGTAGGTTTGGCAAATGCACAGCAGAGGATTTGTTTTGGCCACATCAGACAGACATCCATCAGTCCCTAAATGTCTGCTCAGCACAAGAATCATTTCCCTGCCAAGCATCCTCTTGTTGTAGAGAGTTGCTTGGAATATGTGAGGAGGTGACACTTTGATGTGGGTTTTGTTCTTGAAAGCGGAAATCCTATATATTTTCCCTTGATTCAGCAAGCAAATTTGTTTTCCCCAACCTTCCTGACAATGTCCAGCACTGAAATAGATCCAGATAGCAATTTTATTAGCCAAGTGGCAGCTGGGGAAGATGCAGTGGTTTTGAGAGACAACACAGAGTTTGGAGTAGGGATGTTGCAGGGAAGGAGTTCTCTGGTCCCAGACAAGGCAGCAGGGCCTGACACAGCACTCCCAAGGTAACAGTGCCAGAGGCTTCTGGCAGGCCAGGCTATCAGAGCTGCATGGGGCAGATGCTGTGAAACTTGGAGGCCAGAGCACAGGTGCTCCTTGTCCTCTGGCTGCCTGTCAGGTGGCACTGGCTGGCTCTGCACAGGGCTGCCCAGGAAGGGCTCCAGCTGTACCTTGTCCCACTTGCAGGTTTCCCAGGAGGAAGAGTCATCGAGCCGGTGTCTGGAGCAGCTTAGCCAGGAATCCTCTGGCCAAGGGCATGAAGGGGCCCAGGTGGGCAGAGAGGAGGAGCTGCTGGCGCAGAAGGCTGACCTTGAGGGCCGACTGGCAGCCAGCGAGGGGCTCCGAGAAGACCTTGCCAGGCGGCTGGCAGAGACCAGGTAAAGGCAAGGAGTTGAAATTTTTCAGATGTTTTTATATTCCGTGGACAGAATATGGAAGAGTCTCAAAAAAAAAAAAACAAAAAGCCACGATGTGAGAGTGATTTTTCTGGCATGTAAAACCAGCAAAGCTCTTGTGAGTCTTGGGCTCCTGTTTGTGCCGCCGAGCACACTCCTGTGGGATGTCAAATGCAATCCAGCCAGCCATGAACTGAGGAGTACTTCAACCATGCAGATGCAGAGTGATACTCATGTTTCTCTTGGTTTGGTTCCTCGTTCTGGGCACTGAACATCCCTCGTTCCTTTCTGAGTAGCTTGACATGATCCTGATCTGCAGACCAGGAAGATTCATCTTCAGCATTCCAGGCTCTTACCTTGGCACACTGGGACTAGCACGCTGCTATTCAGGGTGGAGCCAGAGGCTTCTGCTGAAAATCTTGAGGCATTTCTGCTTCCAAGCACACTCTTGAGACGTGAGGGACAGGATGTAGTGCTGGTTAGAGAGCAGCAGGGAAAGCTCTTTGGAATGCTCAACAGCCTCTGGGCATTCTTGCTGATTGTTGATGGGCACCCAGCTGCCAAACCTGCCAAGGTCCCTTTGCATGGTCCCTCTCACTGTGTAAGGAAGGACAAGTCCCTTGGGCTACTGCCTGCTTGTTCAGCAACACTCAAATAAAGGCAGCAAGTCTACTGCTGGACCTTGCAAAAGTTGAAACTGCAGTCTCTGCATTCAGGTAGTTGTAATTTGGACAAAAGTCTGTTCTGATTATTTACAAGTGCTGCCATGACCATGAGATTTTACTGGATCTGCAAAGTACTTCTGAAGCCTCATTAAATACTGGGTGTCTGGAAGATGATGTACCTTTCTGTCCATTACCAAGAACATAAAAAAGTCAGGAGTCAGCCAGGACAAGAGTCTGTTCTGTCCCCCTGCAGAGCAGCTTGGAAGTGCTGATGAGAGAAGGGCTGTGAGCAGGGGCTGGGCTTTTGCTTGTTGCTCCAGCCTGTTTGGGCACAGCTACCCAGAGTCATAGGTCAGGAACAGCAAGTGAAGGTTTGGCTGTTGAGGCCAAGTTGGGCTGGGCAGTCTGTGCTATGGCAGGCCATAAGGAAGGCCTGGGCAGTCCCTCAGAGGCCCTGCTCTGCTCTGGAAATGGCCCAGATGTGCCTTCTGTGGACAAGTTTCCAGGTGACCCATTTTCCATCCTCAGGCGTGGGGATCTTGAGCCACGTCGCCCTGGAATAAGCGGCTGTGGGTGTCTGGAGCAAGCAACTCATGTCTGTCCATATTTGCAACTTGTAGGTCAGCAAAGGAGAGCCTGCAATCCAGGCTGTGTGCTGCTCAGCAGCAGATATCACAGCTGGAGATGACCAGGAAGTGTGTGGAGGCAGAGCTGCAAGGGGAGCTGCAGGCAGCTCGCATAGAAGTCCAGGCAGCTCAGAGGAGGCACAACGAAGATCTACAAGACTTCAAAGAGGAAATGAATCTCTTCCTTGAGCAGAGGGAGGCTCTACAAAAGCAGGTGAGTGAGAGAGCAGTGGCACTGCAGTCATGCAGCGAGGGGTCTGTGGCCTTCTTGCTTTTCCATGGCAGAGCAGCAGCTGCTGGGCTGAGCCCTGGGGCTGTCTCATGCTCTGGGGCTCCATGGCAGCTGCTCTGAAGGACACTCAGTGCTCTGCTGAATGTCAGCTTCTGCTCTGGACAGCTGGGCTAGTCCTCTGTGCTGTTGGCCAGCAAGCAGCAGCATGGATTCCTGCTGGCCTCTTCTTGCTAGCCTTGCTTTGGCAGGTGCTTTCTCAGGTGCACTGCTTGGTGGGCCACTTAGAGACTGAAACAAGTTGTCCATATCCTTTGTGAATCTGGTGCTCTCACGACAGGGAGGAGTGGGAAGTTGTCCTTTACCTCTGCTCACAGCCTGTGCTGTGGCTGACTGTGACTGTAGCTGTGGCTGTAGACTCTGACTGCTTTGTTCTGTTTGCCTGGAGGTGGGAGAGTTGACATCTCAGCTGGCAGCCTCCCGAGAGTGCCAGGAAAGGACTGTGCAGAGAGCCCAGCAAGATGGGAGGGAGGCCCAGGAAGAGTCCAGGCAGAAGCTGCTGGAGGTTGAGCAGATCCAGAAGATGCTGGAGGAGGCAGAAAATCAGAACAAGGAGTTGCAAGAGCATCTGCAGAACTTGGAGAAGGAATGGAGTCAATGGGAAGAAGTGGCTCAGCAAAATTCAGAATTGCAGGCTTCTGTCAATGCCCTAGAGAGGGAAAAAGCCAGGTAAATGAAATCCTGTGGCACTCTGCATTGTGCTGAATGGATTCCCTCTTTGCCATCTTTGCACCTGCCAGGGGCTCTGGCAGCATTTCCTAAGTGGCAGATTCTGAAATCGCCATGTAGACACATCTAATTGTCTGGATGTTGAGTTTCATTTTCTTTACTTTTAAGCCTTCAGATAGAGTTTTTCTGAAGAAAAAGGCTTTTGGGGTAGCCCTTTCCCTCAAGGGGATATTGTGTTGTTAGGTGGGTGTGTTGACACTGCCCCAGCTGCACTGTAAGGAGCTGGATCCATCCATCAGCTCCACCTTGGGGCCTGTAACTTGAAGCCTTTGGGGTCTGGATCAGCCTGGCATCTGATGCTTTTTCTGGGCAGAACCATCTTAAGGCCCTGATTGCTGCTCTAGGCCAGATTGGCCTTGGAGGCAGCCCAGAAACAAGAATGTCTCTGTTGCATCGTTCCTCATCAAATGTCCCCCGGTGCCTGCAGGGGGTCAAGCAGGGTCCCTGCCACCCTGCACAGTCACAGGCATTTCTGACTGTGCAAAGAATGCAAGAAACAGGGCCAAGGTATGGGGGGCTCCTGTTGCTGATCAAGTCCTGCCAGGCTTCAGTGCCACAGGATTCTTCCTCCAAGAAGAAGACAAAGGAAAGGCAGGGCACTCCTGCTTGGCTCGAGCCTTGTGCATCTTCCATGAGGTTGTGCTCCAAGTCTCAGTTGCCACTTTGGCCTTTGTTTCTCCAGCTGAAAGTAGGATGGGTGCTGGTAAATGTTAGGGAACTTGCCAGAGATGCCCTGGCTCTAGGGTGCTGCTCCTCCTACCTGAATGTGTAAGATGGGGGAGGAAATGTCTCTTCCATGCTGACCAAACCTCCCTGCTTTGGAGCCTGGTTAGTGAGAAGGAAATTGTTCCTCTCCCCTAATGTCGTCATTGCAAGACTTTGTTAGGTTTGTATTCACATTCCCATCTCAAAAAGAAGGTAGGGCATGGAGGCAGGAACTCACTTCAGGGACAAAAGCAGAGCAGGCACATGCTGGGCTGGGACTGCAGGGGGGAACAAAGAGACAAGTTGTTGAGACAAAACTCATTAGGCAGAGCGGTGTTTCCCTGAGGTGTGGTGCAAGTCCTAAGAGTTGCTAAAATGTGATACCATGTAATGATGATTTGCCTACTTTCCTTCGAGGCTGATCCTGTCTCTGGAGGAGAAGAACCAGTGCCTCAGAAGGCTGGAAGAACAGAACCTGACACTGAAAAATCATGTGTCTGGATTATTTTCTGCTCTTAAGCAGGCAGAGCTGCTCCGTTCTCAGCAGAGAAGAGAAATGCAACAGGTCAAAAACCAGGTAAGCTGTGCAGTGGCATCCTCTTCTCCAGGGACACACAACAGCACCTTTGCCTTGGAGGCCCCAACCTCTTTTTCCTCCCAGCAGCTTCCACAGCTGCCGTGTTCTGCCCCGGGCTGCTGCTGCACCCTGAGCCTGAGGCTGGATCTGGTGTCTGCTGCAGAAGTTTTCCCCCATCCTCTCCCGGGTCCCAGCAGGAAATGTGGGAGGAGAAGTAGCAGCAGACTCCTCTGAAGCTTCTCTGTCCCTCTGTTAGCAGTGTTGTCCCAGCCAGAGTTGGTGCCTGTGCCAGGCTCTGAGCAATGTGGGGACACAGAGGTGGCTGTGGCAGCCTGGGCAGGGCACTTCCAGCACAGCCAGTCCAGCCGCTGTTCAGAGCTGCAGCCCAAGGATGCCCATTGCCTCCCTTTCCCTGTTTTCTCTCCATTTGTCTCCATTGCAATTCTTGCTTCTGTGCCTTCTGGGTTTGGCTTGAAGTCATTTCTCCTTTGTTGCTCTCCCTGTTTCCACTCTGCGGCCTCAGGAGAACCATGTCCCTGAGGCCCTGTGCATCCATTTTCCAGGCCTGGGCCCTGCTGGAGGCTGTGAAGGAGAAGGCAGCTTTCTTGGAAACTCGACAGAAGCAGCTGGAAACTGAGGAGTCTGAGGTGTATGTGAGGCTGCAGAGCTCTGAGGAAAGAGCAGAGGCCATGGCCACACAGTGCAAGGCCATGGAGCTGGAGCTGAGGAAGACACAGGCTCAGAGAGACAATCTCAGGGCTTGTAATCAGGAACTGCTGAAACAGCTGGAGCAAAGTGAGCAAGGTACAGCTTCTCTTCTCCCACCCACTGTCCCATGCTGTCTCACCCATGGGGGTCTCACTGATGCCTCGCAAAGGAAAGTGCCCAGAGATGGCTAAGGAGAAAACCAGCAGGAGATTTCTCCATCCAAGTGGCAGTGAAAGCATTCTCCTGAGAAACATGCTGTAGCTGGTAGATCCATCTGGCTCTGCTAGGGCTGATCACGTGCACAGCTGGTGCCTCTCAGGTGCCGTGTCTGTGCTAAGGAGCTGTAGCTGGATGCCTCAGCTCCATTCCCCCAAACTCCAGGCCCTGCCAGAGCCTCCAGGCTATTGGCCTCTCTGGAGCAGGCCTGCACAGGCATCCCTCTCCTTTGTCTCTCTTGAATTGCTCACTCTGCACAAGGCCAAGAGCAAACACAGGTTCCTGTTCCTCTGAACCTTGACCCTTTGATTCCCGCCTTTTTCTCTGCCTGGAATTTTCCTTCATTTCTGTCAGTTTGGAGCCTTTGTGGGCTTAGGGCCTAGCAAACACAGTCAGGTAGAGAAGACAGTGCTGTTGTTGCTGCAGGATGCACATCAGTTTAACTTGACTTTTCCCCTCCTCCTTCCTCTTCCCTCCTCTAGCAATGTTGAGGGCAGAACACCAGAAAATCTCTCTTGAAAGTTCCCAGAAGAAAGACACCACTGGCCTAAAGGAAGATGATGTGACTCTTGGTCATGCTCTGCAGAGGAAATTGGTGGATGTGGAGAAGAAAAGGAAAGATGTGCTGGTGAGATTGGCAGATGCCACAAAGTGCCATTTCCTACCTATGTTTGGACTTCATGTTCATACTTCTAAGGAGAACCTCTTTCCAGTTTAATTTTCATTGTTCTTGCCCTTCCTTCTGAATGATAAGGAGGAGAAGATGTTGTAGTCATGGGCAAAGCCAGTTAATGCTGAGGCTGCTGATTTTCCTCCATGCTGGGCTTCTGTGCCCTAGAAGCTGTAGTTCTCCATGTCCTCAGTGTCCCTATTGACATTGCATAGTTTGGGGAATTCCCGGTGTCGAAACCCATGTTCAGATTTCTAAATATCTGGATCTGGAAGGAAGGGGGAGAGTCCCAAGTTTGCTGTTAATAGAAAGGTGTTTGGCCTTGGCCATCGGAGAGCAGCCAGTGGGGAGAGAGGAGAGGAAAGGCAAGTGCTGATCCCCAGCAGGACGTGTGCCTGCAAGGGGAGAACTCGTCCTGAGTGGCAGCAGAGAATGACAGACTGATGTGGCCATTGCTGCTGCCAGAGAGGGCAGTGGGGCTCTGGGGGATGGAGCCATGGAAACTCTACACAGGAGAGGTGGGAAACCACTGCTGTCAGCCCAAGGGCAGGGAATGAAAGGCTGGGGCTGTTTGCTCTTCCCTTCCTCCCTGATGGAGAGCACATCCTCATGGCACTGCCTGAATCCTGCTTAGGGTGCACTTGCAATCCTGGCTGCAGTTCTGGCAGCTCCTGCCCAAAGGAGCACTGGAGTGGAGCTGCAGGAATTCAGGGAAGGGCAGAAGGGAAGCTGGAAAGCCCCTGCCCTGGAGTCCAGATCTGGTATGAAAAGCAAAGAGAGAGAGGGAATGAGTGACCCTTTTTCTCCCTGTTTTGGCAGCATGAACAGAAATGGTACCAGCAGCAGATGAGAGATCTGGAAAAGGAGAATGATGTGCATGCACCTGAGATGAGAAATCATAAAGAAAATACTCCAGAACTGGAAGAGGAGACGGCAGGCATGAAGGAAGAGTTGGAGCATGGGGTTGGTGCTTTGAGGAAATGGAGAGAGAATACCCAAATCCTCCATGCTGCCCTGAAGAAGTGTAGAGAAAGTGCTCAAGTACTTGGTGCTGCAAGGAGCAAGAGTGAACTTGCCAAAGGGTCTCTGAAGAAAGACTTGAACATCCTGAAGGGAACGTCTTCTATTCAGGCAGGCACTGGCATGGACATTCATGTCCACTCCAGTGTCCTGAATTATTCCAGCGATGTTTCCCATGAAGAGGTGGGTCTCTATCCCTGTCAATCCCATTGGGTAAAGCAGCCTGGGCTGCAGCAGGCAGCCTTGTCTGTCTGCCTGGCTCCAGCCAGAGGCCACTGACTGCCAGATTGTTTCCTGGCGCACCCAGAATGACTGATCCAGCTCTGGAGCTTGCTGTTCAAACCAGCTCCAGGCCAAAAGCTGGACATGCGGAGCTGCTTCTCCTGTGCCCATGCAAGGGGAGGCAACATGGGCTGGTCAAGCTCTGGCATGCCAAAGGAAGGAGCAGCTGAGCTGAGGAATGGACTTAAGTGAGCAGAATTGTGTTCTGAGGGCTGAACAGCAGCTGCACTGCTGGTGCTTCGAGGATGCTTTTTGGAGAGATGGAGATTTCTGAGGGACAGCTTCTGTGGTGTTTGAAATATGGGAATCATCTCCTCTCTGAACACCCAGCAGGCTGTTGGAGTAGAAGGGAAGCAGGTGTCAGAGGACTCCAGGAAAGGCATGGAATGTGTGCGGGATCTGGTTGCAGCATCAGCAGAAGACAAGATGGAGAAGTGTCAATCACCCACCGTGGCCAGGAGAAGTGGAGAGCAGGTAAATTGGGCTTTGACTGCCTCTGCACAGCCTCAGGCTCATCTGGAACTTGGCACCTTAGGCCTGGCAGTGCTTTGGAGACCTCTGCTTGTCCCCTTGCCTCTCCCTGTCCCTGCTGTGGCCCAGCCCTTTGTTTGTTCTCTCTCTTGTGGCAGCCCATGGCTTTCACAAGGGCACCTTCACTGCGCTGCCTCCCTCCCTGGCCCCGTGTCCCTGCACACACACACTGGCCTCTCTTGCACAGCCTCCAGCGAGAGCTTTTTGCCCCCAGTGTGGTCTGGTGCAGTTCAGGGTCTCAGAGTTGGTCTCTCCTTGCCTTGATGTCCAGAGGTCGTTTTGCTCCATGTTTGCTGACAGGTTTCTGTGACCCTCTCTCCCATCCAATGTGCAGGTGGACCCTGAAAGGAGAAGAATCAGAACTTTTAGGAGAATGTTTCCCCCAGATTACTTTCCCTTGCCTGTCCCCAAGTCTGCCCATCAAAATCTGTCAACTTTTGAAATTATGAGTCCTCCAGGAGCTCAGGGGAGCAGCAGCCCTCGTGTTGAGGCACAGCCTGTGGAGAAGGGGGTCAGTGGCCCAAATGTGTGCTCTGGAAATCAGAGCTGGGTTCCTAAATCCCATTGGAAGTCTCAGTAATGGACCTGTGGTGGCTGAGGGATGTAGGTGGGAAGGGTTTGGCAGCCTTGAGCTGGACTTGTTGATGCTCTGAGCTCTGTTGTGTGTGGGAGCCTGTTCCTTTCCCCTTGCCCAAGGGCAGAGTGTTGGTGAGGGCTGGAGTTGGAGGCTGTGTGTGCCCCGAGAGCCGGTACCGTGGGGCTGCAGGTGCTCCTGCCAGCGTGGGCTTGTCTGAGCGGGGCCTTGTGCCTCTTTCAGGTGTCCCTGCTGCAGTCACAGCTGGCCCAAGAGCGACAGCACCACCTGGAGAGCTGTGCAGGGAGCAGGCAGGAGACACAAGCTGCAGAAGGGACCTCCTTGCTTCCTGAACGTCTCAGAGAGGAGCCAGTCTGCAGCTGGATGCCTTCTTAGACTTAGTCAGTAGTTTATGTTTAAAGGATAGTATAGGTGTAATTGAACCTTTATACAACTCTGTTCCATAGGATTAAGGATATATTTATAGAAAAATAAAGAGTTTATTATGATCATGATTAAAATGAAAGATCTTTATCAGGATTATTTACTCCCCAGTGCAGAGACTTATATCTTCCAGTATAGTGCATTATGTCTGAAGCAACATTGAAGCAATTCTAGTCCAGCCAGCAAAAGCCAAGTCTTAATTAAAAGATAGTTGCTACTCACCCAAACCAATGACCACGAGCAAACATTTCTCTCAGGCTCAAGGCGTGACCTTGAGGAACATCCTCACTCCAGGGAGGAATCTGCAGGAGGGAGACATGTGCCATGAAGCACTTTGGTGAGGGCAGGAGAAATGTGCCACGTGTGGAGCTTTTTCATTTGTCCTTAGGAAGCTGCAGCCTGTTTGTTCTCAGAGTGACAGAATCTCAGGCTGGGGAGGCTGGAGGCACCTCTGGAGGTCACCTTGCCCAGCCCCTGCTCCATCAGGGCCAGCCAGAGCCGGCTGCCCAGGATGTGTCCAGGTGGCTTTTGAGTCTCTGCAGGGATGGAGACTCCCCCAGCTCCCCGGGCACCTGCGGCAGTGCTCGGCCACCCTCCCAGTGCAGCAGTGTCTCCTGAGCTCGGAGGGCCCCTCCTCTGGGTCACTTTGTGCCCGAGGCCCCCGGGCTGTCCCTGGCCCTGTCCCCTCTGCAGCCTCCCCCTGGCTTTTCATGCCCAGGGATGAGATGTCCTGAGCCTGCTCTGCTCCAGGCTGGGCAGTGCCAGCTCTCTCAGCCTTTCCTCATGGCAGAGACGCTGCAGTCCCTCCATCAGCTTCATGGCCCTGTGCTGGACTCTGTCCAGTCTGTCCCTGTGTCCCGTCCTGGGCAGCCCAGCTCTGGGCCCGGCACTCCAGGGCTGCCTCACTGCTGTGGAGCAGAGGGAAAGGATCCCCTCCCTCTGCCAGCTGTGGCACAGCTCCCAGTGCAGCCCAGGACGCTGTTCTGCATTGCTGCAGGAGCACATTGCTGCCCCATGGGCATCCTGGTGTCCAGCAGAACCCTGCCAAACTTCAGGTTTCCAACTGGGTGGCCCCCAGCAGTCACCGCTGCCTGTGGTTGTTCCTTGCCAAAGACAGGACTCAGCACTTGTCATTGAACTGTCCCCCTTGTTGAACTGTCCCTCTGCATGGCAGCACTTCTCTCTGGCAGATCAGCCACTGCTCCTGGTGTGTGGGAGGGCACAGCCTGGCCCCCTCACCCTGTTCACTAACAAAGGTGTCAGGAAGGACTGGACTCAGCATTGTCCTCTGGGGTGCACTCTGGGGACCCTGGGGGGCATCCCCTGGCTTAGGGAGACACAAGAAGCATCCCTCAAAAAGCTGTTTAGACCCTACTGGCTCCTTCCCCTGTTCCTATGCCTGTTCCTATGTCCCTGAGCCACTCCCTCCCTATTCCCTGACTGGCCCTCATTTTTGTACTGCCTCCAGACCAGGTTCACCCCATGGCCCTCGGGAGGGAGAAACCTTGAGTCTCCCATGAGTGTTCCTGGGGACTCGGAACATCTCCCCGCAAGGCTGAATTAAACATCTCTGGAGACCATGCAAAGGCTCTTTTTGCTTCCTTACCCTGGACATTACTAGCAGCTCTTCAGGCTGCAACAGTCAACAGCTAGACTTTTTGCCGCTGTTCACCAGGGTTCCAAAAAGGTAGATCCTGTGCAAGATGTCTTTGCTTGTATGTACTTATTCAGAAAGAATTGGCAGGATTTACAACAAGGATTTCTGCTCCATATCTTATGTGGGGAAAAAATGGAACAATCCACGCTCCCTCTCACTGGTGGTGGGTAAAGTGGTCCAGGTGGCAGTGGATGTCACCTGCACAGGAACTGTGTCAGACTGGTGTGACATACTGTGGGAAGGAGCACTCTGAGGGAGGTAAAAGCTGGGCTGTAGAGATCATTCCAAGACTATTCTGCAAGCCATAGAAGGCCGTGTTTTGTGAAGATCAGGAACAATTCCTAGGCAAGGGCTGAAGCTGCATATCTGTGAGTTCCTTTACCTCCTAGGTCAATTTCTCCATTAATGATGACAGATCAAAGTTGAAACTTGCCCAGTGTTCACTCATCTTTCTATGACCTTTGATAGGATGGAGGAATTCCTGATCCTGAAAATACTCAAGAACTGGCTGAGGATGAGAAGGTCAAGGGTTGAGGGCATAATTTCAAATAACTTATCAAGGTGAAAAGCAGAATCACAACCCTGGGTGACAGGAGATCAAGTGAACCAGAAATTTCTGATCAACTTCAGCTCAGAAAAGAGGAATGTGGAAGAAAAAATGTGGAAGAAGAACCAAGCCATCCAGGAGGAGTGTACAGACATTCCTGTGGAAGCACTTATGGAGTTACACAGGAAGCCTGCCCTGCATTATGCAAACAAGAATGGTGAGAAATCGGGAAGAAAGCTGATTACACACGATCTGAAAACTGTAAAGGTCCTGTTTGTCAAGCCTGTAAACCTTGAGAGAAGAATTACAAGCTGTCAAAACAATGGATTTATTACCGGCCTGCAACTGCTTTTGAGCAAACTGCTGAACACTTACTCACACTAAAATGTATAAATAATGTCCTAACTTTGCAGTAAAGCAGGTTCACTTGCTTCTAGCTTGTGTCTCTCACATTCATATGCCACAGCAGTAGAGGAGGGGGAGAGCAGTTAGGGAGCTCTTGAGCCAGGCATACGCCAGGTCTTGACTGGAGGAAGCTACAGCAGCTGTCCATTGTCTTCAGAGGAGGCTGGCCAGTGGAGATAGTTCCTGAGAACTTCAGAGAGCACTACACCAGTTTTAAAGATGGGCACAGAGGGTCTGAAGAACTACAGGCTAATCAGCTGCTTTGGAATCCCTGGGAAATGGATGCAGCAAATTCTCCTGGACACCCTTTCATGCAACTGAGAGAGAAGGGCATTGGGAACAGCCAGCAGAGATTTACCAGGGTGACGTGGTGCCTGGCCAACCTGATTGACTCTGCAAATAATGGCAGACCAGGGATGGTGTTGCTGGACATTGCAAAACATTCAACAGCCACACAGTCTCCTTACAGCTGGACTGGTGAGATATGGACCAAGTGAATGGCTGAGGGAAAATCTCCCAAACCAGCAGGCTCAGTGCTGCTGGATCAGGTGTATGAAGTGGCCAGGCTGTGGTGACACCACTCATTTCAGATCACCCCTGGATCTAGTATTAGTCTTGATTAATGACTAATATTTATATGCAGAGGATGTCTCCTCTAAGTGAAGAAACTTTACAACAGGGATTTATTCCACCATGATCATACGTATCACAAGGTAGTTCCTAGCTCATACACAAACATTACTTTTCCTTGAACTACTTTACCCACCTCTGTCCCTTGCTGGAACTCCTTTTATGGTCTTCGAGGGCCATTTAAAGGGGTCTCTGGTGGTCATATTCACTGTGAGCCCCCAAATTTGGAAGCGCCCTTGCCTTGAACTTCTCTTAGGGCATGCACTGTTGTTTCTTGTTACATAACTTTGCCAAAAACCTCACTTAGGTGCTTTATAATTTATTTTTCCACTGCTTCCAGCTCTGCTCAACATCCTATGTGTCTACTTTTACATTCTTTTATCTAATTTTCTAGTTAGTCTTTAAGCTGTATTTTGCAACCAAAACTTTCTCTTTTCTATGTTCTCTGTCACAGTGAGTGGCAGCAATGCATCTTCCTGGTGGCTGAAGCCCCCCCACCCCTTATCTATGGTCCCTGAGGCTGGCAGACATGCCACACACTGATGTCATGTCCAGCCTCAGCTCAGCTCACATCCCTTGCCCAGACGGGGAGAAACGCAGGCAGGAGAGGCAGAAGCCCTGTGCCTGGGCTGCCCTGCCTTGAAGGCACAAAAACCTCCACCTTCTACTGGTCAAGGATCAGGGCACCTGACATTGAGCCTTCAGCACTGAGTGATGGCATCCCACTTCTGCAGCCTTGGCCCAATCAGATGACCAGGTCTCCTCAGGAGATGCCCTTTGGCCTGGTCAGGGGCCACCCAACGGACATGATGCCATGGCAGCTTGGCAACCCCTGGATTTGTCATCACTGTGGTGATGTTTCACCTCAGCACAGAATCCCAGACTGGTTTGGGCTGGAGGGACCTCAAAGGTCATCCTATTCCACCCTCTGCCATGGGCAGGGACACCTGCCACCAGACCAGGCTGCTCCAAGTCCCCTCCAACCTGGCCTCAGACACTTGAAAGGATGGGGCAGCCACAGCTGCTCTGGCCAACCTGTGCCAGGGTCTTACAATCCCCACAGGGAAGAGTTTCTTCTAACCCTGCCCTCTGCCAGTGGAAAGCCATTCCCCTTGTCCTGGCATTCCAGGCCCTTGTCCAAGGTCACCCCTCAGCTCTCTTAGAGCCTCTTTAGGCATTGGAAATGTCTCTAAGCTCTCCCTGAAGCCTTCTCTTCTCCAGGCTGAACAGCCCCAGCTCTCCCAGCCCGGCTCAGAGCAGAGGGGCTCCAGCCCTTGGAGCATCTCTTTGGCCTCTCTGGACTCACTCCACATCCTTCTGATGCTGGACCCGAGGGCTGGAGACAGCTCTGCATGTGGGGTCTCACCTGAGCAGGGCAGAGGTGCAGAATCCCCCTTGTCCCCTGCTGCCCATGCTGTGGTGCCAGCCCAGGACATGGGGTTTTCTTGTAACAGCACAAGAGGCTGAGGCACACTGAGATTTTTGTCCACCAACATGCCCAAGTCCTCCTCAGGGCTGCTCTTAACCCCTGCTCTGCCCAGCCCAAGTCTGTGCTTGGGATTGCCCTGACCCAGGGCCAGGCTGTGTACCTGGCCTCACACAGCAGAGTCACACTGGGACTTTGGTGGTGGTCTCTGGGCCTATGGCAATGACTCCAGCTCATTGACATTTGAGCTCCTCTTGTTGCTTCCCCTACCTCATGCCTTTCTTGAGACCCTCATGCTCCCCTTGGTACTACCTCATGATCCTTGTCACAGGTTTGCATGGCCAGGTCTGGGTGGCAGGGGCCTGCAGGGTGACCCTCTATGAGGAGACACCAGAAGCTGCCCCCATGTTGGGCAGAGCCAGCTCCAGAGGGCTCCAGGATGGACTTGCCACTGGCTAAGGCTGAGCCAACCAGTGATGCCAGGAGGGCCTCTGTGATTAGATACTAAAAAAGGGGTAAACACTGCTGTGCAACAGCAGCTAGCAGGGAGGAAGGAGATGATGTGAGAGCAACAGCCCTGCAGGCACCAAGGCTGAGGAAGGAGGAGGTGATGGAGCAGATTCCCCTGCAGCCCGTGGTGCAGCCCATAGGGACAATTTTGACCCATGGCCCATGTAGGTGAGTAGAGGAACAGATCCCCACTGCACCCCATGTAAGGACGCCACAGCACAGCAGGTGGGGATGCCCTGAAGGGAGCTGCAGCCTGGGAGGAGCCCACGCTCGAGCGGGCTCCTGGCAGAGGCTGTGCTCTGTGGAGAGGAGTCCATGCAGGAGCTGGCAGAACACGAGAGCAGTCTGTTCCTGAAGGACTGTACCCCATGGAAAGGGACCTTGCTGGGGCAGTTCTTAGAGAACTGCAGCCCATGGGAAGGACCCACATTGGAAAAGTTGGTGCAGGACTGTCTCCCATGGAGAGGGGAATCTGAGTGGAGAAAGGTGCAGCAGAGACAAGTGTTATGAGCTGACAGCAATCCACATTCCCCATCTTGCGCACTGCTCAGGGGGAGGAGGTAAAAGAGTTGGGAGTGAAGCTGAGTCTGGGAAGAAGGGAGGGTAGGGGGAGGTGTTTTAAGGTTTATTCTTATTTCTCATTTTCCTACTCTGTTTAATTGGTTATAAAATAAATTAATTTCCCCAAGGTGAGTCTGTTTTGACTGTGACAGTAATTGGTCAGTGATCCCCCTGACCCATGGGATTTTTATCACATTTTCTTCTCCTTTTCAGTCAAAGAGGGGAAGTAATGGAGTGGCTCAGTGGGCACCTGGCTAGACAAAATTGACCCACCACAGCTCTCCAAATGCCTTCATCACCACCTCCACCTTCAACACCCATTGCCCATGACTTCTTCATGTCCCTGACTCCACTGTCAGTGAAGGATATCTACCAGCACTGCAACATTTATTTTGCACTTTATTTACTGCACACTCAAGACATGCCAATGGCTCAGGCTACTCTGTGATGTCCAGTGGTCTAGGCCTTCATCTGCCACCAAAACTCCCCTACCAGGGCTGGACAGTCTGGAATTGCCTGTGGCAAGTCCATGGTGAGTCCACAACAGGTCCATGGTGGGTCTCTGATGGGCGCCTGGTGGTCCTTTGCCCCAGGTGCCATGCCCCTTGGTAGGGACCTCTCACTTTCTGCCCACATGGTTCTTCAGTGTCACCAGCACTTCCTGTGCCCGCTTCAGGACCTCCTCCTCATCCACACTGGGGAAGGCCTCACTGGGGGTCATGGGAAAGGGATGGTAACTCGGGTACTGTGTGGCTTTGCCGTCCACACCGCAGTCACACAACCACTGCACATCCAGGACGAGGCCCCTCAGCTCCGGCTCCTCGGCCTCCAGGCTTCGGGCCATGCCCATCAGCCCCCTATGGCCCGCAAAGGCTCCCCCGTGGCAAAGCACGGCCGCCACCAGCGCCTTCTCCAGGGCCTGGTGCACTTTGAAGAGCACCCAGTTGGGGCAGCTGTGCAAGATGTCATTGCTGGCTGCCTGCAGGTCACTCGTGGCCTGACACAACCAACGCAGGGCCTCAGGGATGGACGGAGTCAGGACCATGAGCTCCTCACTGCTCAGCAAGGAGCCACTGCCTCCCTGCCCATGGTGCCAGGGCGCGCTCACAGGTTTGTATTGGCCCCGCACCTTTGGCCCCCTGACACCATGCAGAGGCCTCATTGCCAGGCTGGGATCCTTCCATGGCCCCTCTTCTGCCACAGCTTCAGCCCCCTCCTGCAGCCTCTTCTCTGGCTCTGGTGCCACACCCACCAGTGCCACATTGTTCTCCTCCAGAACCAAGGCAATTTCCTGCGGCTCCTGGCAGACCAGCATTTCACGCAGCACAGACAAAGCATGTGTCTCCAGCTGCCCACCCAGGATGTTATTGATCTCCTGCACCAGCGTCTCCACCACCCTCAGCTGCTGCCGGTTCAGCGCCATCTCTGCGTGCTGGATGTAGAAGAGCCGCTGGGCACCACCAGACAGGCACACGTGGATAACCTGCGACTGGGAGCTGCCCTCCACCTTTGCCCTGCTGTGCACCAACACCGTGCGGATGTCCTTGCAGCACTGCACTTTCACCTGCTCCACTGCAAAGCCACCATCCCCCTCCATTCCCATCATAGCATTGGGGGTCTGCCACTGCAGCAGGGACGCCAGCCCCAGCCTAAACCACGGGGATACCAGCAGGGTCTGCAGACGCCTCTGCGCAGGACACTGAGAGCCATACTGACACGGCTGTGGACCACCCTCCTCCAGCTGCTTCTCTGTCACCTCTGAAAGCATCCGTGGCTGCAGGTGTGGTGGCAGCCTTTGCAGCAGCCACCTGGCATTACACCCAGACACTGGCAGTGCAGCCATGAACACAAAGGTCTTCTCCAGGGCCCGAGCAGTCTCTGAGGGCACACAGTCGTTGAAGCAGAGTTTGTGGGACAGTTCCAGGCAGTCAGCAGTGCTCAGCAGGTACAGCTCAGCCACAGCAGAGCAATCAGGGGGCTCTGGTTCCTCCCGCAGCAGCTGGAAGAAATGCTGTGTGGCCACCAGGACCGTCTTCTTCTGGCTACTGGAAAGGGTCCCACTGCCATGGCTCTCCTGGTAGATTTGGGCCAGGACACGGCTGTAGTGAGTTAGTGTGGGGACAAGGACAACGCCAAGGTGTTGCAGGAGATCTCCAAAGACAGCCATTTGGGGATGAGGCGTGAGGAGGTAGGGGTAAAAGTCAGCCTCATCTGGGAGTGCTGCCACCACCTGCCATGGCCTGGCCATGTCGCATGGCTTGGCCAGCACCACGGCCAGCTCAGCGAGGTGCTCTGCATCCACCTCCTCCAGATGGTCCTGCAGGAAGCTGTAGATGCTGTGGAGCACCTTGGCCCGTGTGCTTAGCTGTCCTTGTGTCGAGCAAGCTGCCCTGCACACATGTTCCAGGTTGGCCACCACCAGGGCAGTGGGTATCTCTACAAGGACTCCCATGGCCTTCAGGGACGTCTCCTCAAGTTCAAGGGATTTTTGCAGCATGGTGGCTGATGTCCACAGGAGTTCAGCCACATTTTTGCAGTAGGAAACGCTGCCTTTCAGAGCCACGGCCTTAGTGCAGTCTGCAAAAGGAGGATGAAGGTTCATTAAGTCTGGGGGGATATCCAGAGGAGGCAGGAATTGGATTGAGGCAATTTTACTCAGGAAACCCTGTGACTCAGGATTTTTCAACAGGATTGGAAGTTGCTTGGCCATCTCCTGCTGTCGCTCCAGCAGTTCTGCAGCATGGCATGTAGCCTGAGTGGCTTCACGCTCTATCTCCTCAGCCAGTGCCACAAAATCCTCTACAGAGAGGCTGGTGCGGACACCTGCCTCAAGTAAGAACTGCACAATTTCTTTCTGGTTCAAACGTAGCTCTTTAAAGAAAGATTCAGGCACAAAGCGGTTTTGGAGCCGCAGGGTGTGGAAGGAGGGCATGTCACAGTAGAAGTAGGAGGCCAGGCGCAGTGTTCCGTGGGCATCTGGTATAAAGGCCACTTTTTGAAAAGCTGCCACAATGGCCTCCACGCTCTCAGCATCACAGAAAGATTTCAGGACAAAGAACAATCGTACAGCTTCCATGAGGTTTTGCCATGTGAGCTGGGACAGCCGGGGAAGTACCACAGTCATGAAGAGCTTTTGGTCATCTGTGACCTCCCACTTCAAACACTCAGCCAGCCATTCGTGGAACGAGCTTAGTGTGAGAAGCACCATGTCTTTGTCCAAGTCATACAGGGCTTGGGCATTCAAGGACACCATTTTGGGGAGTAACAGCACCTTGCGGTAGGGAGCCACATCTACATAGCCCCCCCCAAACTTCTGGAAGAGAGGCAGGTGCTGGAGCTGCTCCAGTGCACGTGAATCCAGCTTTTCCTTTCCCTGCAGGACAAACCTTAGCAGGGCTGACAAATCCTCCTCCTCTAAATCCCCCCAGCAGAGATCAGCTCTTGTGTCTGCCAGATGGGCCACTATAACCCCAGGATCTGTGACCTGCAGTGCCCTTGGCTTCAGGAAATGGTAGGCAAAACTCCAGGGCAGCAGGGACTCATGGAGCACAGGGATGCCCATTTTATGCAGCACTTTTCCCACTTCAGAGTAACACTCATAAAGAACCTTGGAGAGGGAGGATAGTGGCAGTAGGTGCTTTGAGTCTTTCTTATTCCCCTGAACAGGCAGCACTGCCATATTCTGGAGATGATTCATGAATGACTCCATGGCGGAATCTGAGGTATCGGAGCGGACCACCTTCTCAAAGAAGGTCCACAGCCCCCCGAGCCACTTTTCTCCCTCTTCGGTCCACTTCCACTGACCCAACACCTCCTGGATGAGTGGTATGGCCTGTGGGAGGTCAAGTTCCTTCACAAAGCAAGGTGGGATCCATGCAGAAACACACTTTTGGGCAAAACGGTGGCTGTGCTTGGGGAAGAGGTCGGCAAAGGAGTTCTTGAAGACAGGGTGGTGGCTACTGCAAGCATGCAGAAGACCATCTTCTGTGGCCAGCAAGGGCAGGCCTTCCAGGATTGCCTTGTCCCCATCCTCGTGAGTACCTTGGGAGCGGCTGTTCCGTCCTGTTAAGTATCGCAGCAGGTAGGCGCAGCTCTTTGGGGTCCTCAGGGGTGTGTCAGCCAGCTTGCAGGGCACAGGCAGAGCCAGGGCCTTGAGGAAGCACCGGAGAGAGTCTGGCCCTAAGACAACAGTGTTCACTTGGGCTTCAATGAACTCCTCGCGGATCTGCTGCAGGCGGGGGAATGGGGGAACCAGTTTCATGTTCAGTTGCTCCAGCACTTTCTGGATTTCTGGCTGAGGCATCTCCTTGAGGAAGTATGGCTCTGTTAGTATGTCCCCTCCACCTGGAGATGCCCAGGTTATTGTCACCCTGTCAGATGACTCCCTGTACACAGGCACAAGGGGCAGGCGTTTATGACTGAGGTACTTGTAGACCTCTCTCACCATGTCCTGGAACATAGGTAACACACTTTTCATAAGAGGGAAAAACTGGAGGAAGTGGGAGTCCAGGTGCAGCTGGCAGAGTCCCAGGGACTGATTCCAGAGCTTTTCTGGCTCCAGGGCTTTCCACTGCCTGGTGAGAAAGTAACAGTATAGTGGAACCACCAAGCGCCGGAGCAAGAAGCCATTCCAGGTTGCCCCTGTGCCGCCTTTGTCCCAGTGGAGACTGCACCTGGCTGCATCCACAGAGAAGTTTGCATTGATGTGCAAAGGCAGCTCAGTGACTAAGGGCAGTGGGAGGGTGCAGAAGGCTCTGCCCCTGACCCGGTTCAGAGGCTCCAGGCGGGCAGCCACAGCCCCATAGGGCAGCCATTTAAGCTCTGGAGACTCCTCAGCCCCATCCTCCACCCCAATTTGGGAGATCACCTGCCACAAACTTGTGGTCTTGGTCCTGTTATTTTTGACTTTCATGGTATAGGAGAGAGGGGTGGGGCTGTTCCCATCCAAGGCTTGGCTTAATCTTGCTTGAAAATCCCGTCTCAACTTTGCATCATCCTCTGTGAGCTCCGTGGTTACCCGCAGTTTCTCCACCAACTCTTTCCCATCTGGGGGGATCTCAGAGAAGATGATGGTGTGGACATGCCGGAGGAAGAGCACCAAGTCCTCACCTTCCTTAGCCAGTGTTTCTTCCATGTTCTTGAGGTCTTGGTCTCGCACGACAATGTCAGACACCCTGGACTTGGCAGCCTCATCTGCAGTGCGGAGCGGCAGCCGGAAAAGGACGCCCTGTTTCAGGTTGAAGAAGGATGGTAGGAAGGTGTCATAAATGTCTGGAAAATTCTTCTTGAAGTCAGTGTTGACAGCAAACATGCTACCAGGCTTCTCAGTTGTGGCTGTGGGCAGATAGAAGAGATGGGGATCAGAGACACACAGGGTACTGTCTCCGGTCAGGAAGGCTGGGCAGTCAGTAAAGTGGTAGACAGTGTTGAAGCCAAGGCCATATTTGCCTGTGACATCCTGACGGTCTTGCTTGCTACCGACCCCCAGATGCTGAATGCCTTTAATGTCCTGCTCCTGGAAGGGGCGATCATTGTAGATGCAGAGGGCAGGGCCCTGCAGGGTCTTCCATTCCTCACTAAAAGTGGCCTTTGCTGGGTGCTGCCGGCGGTCCCACACAAAGTGCAAAAGCCCCGCACCAGCATCATCCGCGTTCTGGAGCACCTCCTTCACCAGATCAGGAGTGGGGTACTCCTTCAAGATGTTCTTCAGTCGCGTTGGCAAATCTTCATGGGGACCAAATGGCTGTGCCCAGAGGCTCAGGTGATCAGTGTTGACTACACACCTCTCCACTGCTCGGTGGCGTGTGGTGGTCACCCCACAGTGCAGGGCTGCCTCTCGGGACAGCTGTTTATGGCACAGCAGGACATCTCTGTCCAACGGCATCCATGGTGCATCATTGAAGTAGAGCTTGTCCCGTGGGTGTAAAATGCCCTCCTCATCAGGTAGAAAGAGTTGCTGGGTCTGGCAGGCATCAGGCTGGTTGCCATCTTCCATCAAGCCACAAGACACAAGCCGCAGGGCCAGATTCAGCTCCGCAGCAGGCAGTGGCTTTCCAGCATGTGTCTCTGCCAGGGTGCAGAGCACTCGGGCATAATCATCCCAGGTGAATGTGTGGCGCAGCCCCACACACTCCCAGAGCTCTCTGTAGGGCTTGTACTGGTCTTGAAGTTGATGAAGGTATGGGGCAGCCTCAAATAACAGTGTCTCAGCCACAGCTGTGACTGGCACAAAACGGGAGCCCACCAAGATGAAGGGCTCCCCTGGGGCCACTGCAGATGCCACCTCATCCCGGCTGGAGGGATGTTCCTGGAGCAGCATGTTCAGGTGCTTATAGCAGCAGTTGGTGTTGTTCTGCAGGGTCTCCAAAGGGAGGGTGTTGGAGAAACGACAGAGTGCTCGCAGCTGCTCAAGGACCTGAGCTGATGGTACCTGCCGGTCCAGCCCCAAGAAGGACGCTACATCCTTGGAGAGGCTGAAGTTTTCCCCCAGCATTTTAGTAGCCAAGATAGGCTGGATGAGTCCCACTAGTGGCTCATGGAGGTGATGGTACAGCTGGGCAGCTGGCAGCAGCACAGGGTCACTGGTGTGCTGTGCAGCAGGGAGGAAGGGCACACTCTGGAAAGCGGCCTGCAGGGTGTCATTTGTTCCCTTCTTCACTGCATCCCGAAGTAACTCAAGGATGCAGGCAGCCCTCTGGCAGCCCTGGGCATGATTCTTGGTCCAGACTAGCTGCACAGTCTTTGCCCTCTCCAGCAGCTCTGGCAGAGCCACGGTGTTCTTCACCATGCCCAGTCTCTCTAGTTGGTTTAGTCTCTCCAGGAAGGCATTCCCAGTGGGGAAGCGCCCATCCTCAGGGTTGTATAAAGGGGCAGCACGGCCTCTGGGATGCACCAGGTAATTGATGAACTGCAGGTGGCCATGAGGGGTGACAGGGATGCAGCGCACTGTCTGCAGTACTTTGTCCACACCCTCATGAGACATATCCAGCGCATGGAGCACCAGCAGGTTCCGGTCAACATCAGGGAGATTTTCCAAGTTGGGAAGCACAAGCTCACAGAGAAAGCGGCTCCAGTCATAGGTTCCAGCATCCAGCGCCTTCCCGAGGCCCTCCTGCACCTTCCCAGGCAAGGCCACAGCCAACAGGGGACGGGGCACGGTGATGGCAAAGACTCGCTGTGCCACAGTTCCCAGCTCAGGGTGTCTCTCCACAGCCTGGTGCAGGAAGCGGGCGTCCTGCAGCGAGCACCAGGAGTGGCCATCGGAAAAGAGCCTTGGGCCACTCCTGGCTGCCACAGCCTGGTAGAAACCAGTCACAGCCTCTGTAAAGGGGTAATGGGCAGTGCTAATGTCTGGCCAGAAGAGATGATACTCATAGTTCTTTAACTCGCCTGCCTCGTGCATGGCACGGAGATGGTCCAGTGCCCGGAGCCAGGCCAGTGGCACGGCATTGTGGAGCAGCACCTGGTTCCACTTGCCCCGCTCCGCTGTGCTCCACAGCCCCTTGCGATTTGAGAGGATGCTGAAGGCCCCATGCAGGTGAATTGGCAGCCCTGACATGATTGGCATGGGAAGGTGGCAGAAAACTTGCCCCTTCTCAGCGTCCAAACGTGGCACCCACTTACCATCTTCAGTAGGGGCAAGGGGAAGGGCCACACCAGCCATGGGAAGGGGAGGATGGAGTCCTGCCTGTGTGTTCTGGTGAAACAGTTCCAACAACTCCCCATCACCCTGACACACCAGAGCCAGGTAGTGCCACGTGGTCCTGGATTCCTCCTCACAGGCTGAGAGCTGCTCGATGGCTGCCCAACTTGGGGGATCCCCAGGGGCCCCCAAGTCTCGGATCTCCTTTCTCTGCAGCGTGACCAGAGGCATGGTATCCTCTGCAGAAGTGGCCGTGTCTGGCAGCATCTCCAGGGACAGCTCCCTCACCTTCTTCAGGAAGAGCAGCAGGAGCCGGTTAGAGCCAAGGAAAGCAGTTCCAAGGGACTGGATGCGCTCTGTACCAAAGGCCTCAGAGCAAATCTGTGATGTCACAGCTTCCTCTTCAGTGCGAAAAGGCAAGCGGAAAAGGCTCCCTGGAAAGGGTCCTGGCTCAGGCAGGCAGCACCCAAAGATACCGTGGTAGGGCTGGAACTGCTCAGCAAACACACGGAGGATGCGTGGTCGGCTGGAGAAGTCCAGGCGGATGCCAGGGGAGCCGGCCCTGGGGATGTGCTTGCCCAGATGTGTGCCATTGGGATCAAAGATGAGCAGTGTCTCCCCACTCAGCACTGCTGGCACATCCGTGACACGGTACACAGAGCTGAAGCCCAGCCCAAAGCGCCCAATCCGGCCTGCCTGGCCTTCCTTTGTGGCAGCCCCAATCCGGGTGATGTTCTGGAGGTCATCCTCTGTGAACAGGGCATCGTTGTAGGCCCAAAGGGCTGGGCCGTGGCAGGCAGCCATGCCTGGGTCTAGCAGCCCAGAGGTGGCCTTTCTGCGGCACCGCAGGTCCAGGAGGAAGCGGCACACGGTAGCACTGGCATCCTCTGCGTTCTGGACCATCTCTGTGAAGAGGTCGCCCTCCTCGCCGTACTCCTGGAGGATGTTGCGGAGGCGTCGGGTGATGGGCTCTGAGGGGCCACAGGCTGTGAACGGCTCTGGGCCCAGCACCCGCGTACTGAGACGCTCCGTGCCCAGGAACATGGCTGTGCTGGAAGGCACTGCCTCGTGCACCACCTCTTGAACATCCTCCTCTTCCTCCAGCTCCATGTCCAGGTACACGGCAGAGGCAGCTGGACGGAGGGCAAAGCCTGAGCCCTGAGGGATCCTCACAGGAACCGGCACAGTGCCCTCACTGTGGTGGCCTCGCCTCTGCAGCCACTCCAGGACAGCTACAACCACCTGCAACTCTGCGGCAGTGCCCGCTCTGGAGCTGCGCCTGTCTATGTCCTGCCCCAGGGCGCGCAGGGCTGACACTGCCCTCTCCTCACTCACCCCATCTGCCACTCCCCAAGCCCTGAAGAGGCAGCTGTAGGACAGGAAGTCAGGGGGCACCCGGGGCACCAGCATCCCCAGCTCCAGCTTCTCAGGATAGCCCAGCACAGCATCACGTGGCACGACAAGCCCAGACCCAGTCCACACAACAGCACTATCCGGGGCAGTCCCAAAGGCCTTCAGGTTTTCCTGCATGTGCCAGTAGATGGGCTGGAGAGCACGACCCACCTCATCCATGTTCCTGCGCCCTGCCAGCTTTCTCAGCTGCTCCCACACTCTCTCCGGCGGTGGGGTCTGGCTCAGCCCCAGCTTCTTCTCTGCCTCTGGCACAAAGGCGTCAGTCAGGGGCATGGCAAGCCCCACCAGGGATTGGTACTGCATGGACCTCAGCTCCTTAGGGGGCAGGAAGGGCTGCCCAGTCTCTCCTGTGCACTTGGAGCGAGGCACCCAGGGCAGGGCCTGAAGCTGCCCGAGCTCTGCAGCACTGAAGCCATGCAGTGCCTTGGGGTGGTTGCAGACTGTGATCAGTGCCTCAGCCCGGTCCAGAGCTGCCATGCCACCCTGACTGACTTTTGCTGCAGCTGCTAGGATGTCTGAGGGCAGCACGCACCCCTCACCGTGCCGCAAGCCCACGGCCCTCAAGGCACGGAGGACAGACGGATTGTGGAAGGCAGCAGGAGGAAAGCGCTCGGGTCCCAGCAGCGCCTGCAAGGTGCTGTCACAGGGGTCATAGAGGTCTTGCGGGCATGCCGGGCCATCAGGGGTCTCCAGGAAGGCCAGCGTGCTGCAGGCCTGCTGGAGCGAGGGGCTCTGTGCAAAGACAGTGTCCCCGTGCTGCAGCACCCAGAGCAGCAGAGCCTGCGTCTCAGCTGCTCGCCCCGCATACGCCCCTTGGGCCACGGCTCTGACGGCCTTCAGCATCACACAGGCTGCACTGATGGGAAGCCTCTGCAGCCTCCCGAGGAGCCGCCGGTCAACTTCATCCCGGCACCGCAACACAGCCTCCGGCAGCACCACACCTTGGGGCAGCTCCAGCTCTGGCTCCAGTGCCGGGGTGGCAGCGGCTGGCACCAGCTCCGTGGGCTGTGGGGTGGCCAAGCAGGGCAGGGGCAGAAAGAGGGGCAGAGCAGCCAGAGTGGCCATGTCCTGCTCTGTCAGGGATGGGACGTCTGACAGGTAGTGCCGGAGGGTGACCACATCTGCATCAGGCAGTGAGGCCATGCGGGAGGCCACTGCGGCAGCCTCCTGCCTGCCCAGGGCCCGCAGGGCATTGAGGGGGGATGGAGGCAGGACATAGCGGGGCAGCGAGTGGTGCCACGTGCTTGGTGGCACCACAGGGCAACCCAGGATCTCCAGCACAGAGGCCACCTCAAGTGGCAGGAGCTGCCCCTCCCATGCCTGGAAGATAAGACTGGACTCAGGTATCAGTGGAGCCAGACGGACCGTGGGGGCATCCAGTGAGGACAGGGCTATGAGAGGAAGCCCCTCCAGAGGGCCCAGGTCTTCCATGTGGTGGGCCAGGAATTGCCACAGGGCTGGGAACCAGGAGGCTGGGGGCTGGGGGAGGCCTTGGGCTGGGCACCACGTCACTGGGGTTGAAGACTGGGATGTCCAGGTGGGGGGCAGAGCCAAGCGCAGGGTCTGTACAGTCACGGCTGGATCCAGCAGAACCAGGTTGGAGAAGAGACCTGTGTACAAGAGGCAGAGGCTGCACCAGAAACACGTGGGACCTGAGACCTGGCAGGGGGACACAGGATGGGGGAGAAAGAACCTGCAGTGGATGGGTGGCCCCCATATGGAATTTGGGAGGACCTGGGCTCTGGAGGGATGGTGGATACCTTCAATAGGAGCACAGAGAACCCAGAAACCTCAGGGTGGGTGGGGATATAAGAAAGATATGGGAGGTAAAAAGGTGTTAGGGGGACCAGCACTGGGGAGCACAGAGGTCTTCAGAGGAGGAATACAGTGAGACTCAGCACCTGAGGGAGCACAAAGGGGACAGGGGAATGTGGGAAGAACAGCAAGGACATGGATCCCCAGAGAGACAGGGACGTACAGGGAGATACTGGGGCTGCAGAGGAACCCCAAGGTGTATAAGGCTGCCTGGGCATGTTGGGGCTTAGGGGGGGGCAAGCAGGGACCTAAAGGTGATCCAGGGACCCCCATCTCTTACCCTTCTTGGCAATGCCTCGCAGGAGGCTGTCCAAGCCTGGCTCCAGGTCTGAGGGCAGGAAGGACCCAGCCAAGCCAGGCAGGAGCTCCCTGTGGTGACAAACAGAGGTGCTGGGGGACCAGAGGGGTAATGGGGAGCAGTTTTCTGGACACCTGCCTTAGTTCCCACTTGGTGACACTAGAGAAGGAGGGCAGTGAGCAGCCCAAATATCCAGGGCCAAATATTCAGGTTTGGCCATGCCCCCCCTTCCCAATTCAAGAGCGAGAGCTGTGACTGTGGGCAGCTGGCAGTCCTGCCTACTCTGCAAGGAACGGAGCCGCCGGGGGCCGCGGGCTCACCTGGGGCAGTCGGATGTGTCCACGTAGACAATGGCCGATGCAGTTCCGAAGGCCACGAAGGTTCCGTCGGCGCGGGGCAGGAGGGGGAGGTCGCGGAGCCCAGCATGGCACCCATCCCCAGCCACGTAGCGCAGCAGGGAGAGGCGGCCGGCAGCCGGGAGCGCTGCGGCCCCGTGGCGCCGCAGCACCTCCCGCACGTGTCCCGCTGTGGCCTCCCGCAGACCCTTCGGCATCCCCAAAGCCAGCGCCCTCCACACGTGGGGTGGGACCTCGACCACGGGCTCCCCGGCCGCCACCAGCAAGGCCTGCACCGCCCGCCGTGCGGCCTCATCGCCCGCGGCCGCCGGCAGCAGCACAGCCTCGAGGGCCCGCAGCCGCCCCTGCCCCCCGGCCGGCAGCAGGACGGGGGCGGCCGCCAGCTCCCGGCACACACGGCTCACCAGGCTGTGCATCCGGCCGCAGCTGGGCGTGCGCTCAGGGTCCGGCCACAGGCTGTAGGCATCTGCACCGGGCAGGGCCACGGCCACGGCGGCCAAGGGGCTGTAGACACGGGGCAGGAGGTCGAGCAGTAGCAGAGCATTCCAGCGGGCATCTTCCTCACCCTCCTCGCCCTCCTGGGGCCAGCGCAGGTGGCGGCGATCATCGGAGAGGGCAAAGGGAGCGCTGGCATGGACGGGCAGCCCCGTGGCCGTCTCGTCGGTGGCTGGCAGTGGCAGGAAGCAGCAGAGCCGCCCTTGGCAGGCCCCGCGGAGGGGGTGTGCCAGGCTCAGCTCAGGGCAGCACCCCAGCCGTGTGCCCAGAGCCACGGCTGGCTCCTCAGTGGCCCTGCCTGTGGCCACCAGCCACTCGCTCCCAGCACCCACCTCATCCCCGCGCAGGGCCACCAGGCACCACTCCAGACTCAGCCCCTCAGCCCCTGATGGCACCGGGACAGGGAGAGGCTGAGGGGATGCCTCAAGTGTTCCCATGAGTGTCTGGACCCCGTCAGGGGCCACACGGTGCAGGGCCACACGGCGGACATGGCGGAGGAAGAGGAGGGCAAGAGGGGCCTCTGTGAGGAAGGTCTGGATGAGGTTGCAGATGCGCTCAGGATCGGAGACCCCTGCAGCAATTTCTGAGGGTTGCCGGCGAAGGGGGAAGCGGAAGAGGGTGCCCTGGGCTGAGGCACGGTGTTGTCCTACAGCTTCCAGCCCAGCCCAGAAGGGCTCGAAAAGGCCAGGAAGGTCCTGGGCCTCAGAGATGTCCCAGCGCTTGCCACCACCAGGCAGCACCTGGCATTCGGGGTCCAGCACCCCCAGGTACGGGGGGCTCAGCACACCTGGCAGGTCTGGAGACATGGGAACCATGAGGCCACAGAGATGACATGGACACCACTGCCTTCCCAGATCATCCCAACTCATCAATGCCCACACAATGGCCTCAAGTTTATCCCCATGGTGCCTCCCATTATCCAAAGCTTAATCCCAATTCACCAGTCCTCCCTCTGTTTGTCCCCCTAGCCCTGCTCTCCATTTCCAGCCAGCCTCCCGATGCTCCAGGTTTCCTCACTTTGGACACAGCCCTCTGTTTTGCACACCCCCAGTGCTCCCAGTTCTCCCCAGCACCTGTATTTCAGTGCCTCCAGTAAAACCCACACCCAGTAAAACCCACACCCACACCCAGTTCAGTCCCAGCTGAGGCTCTCAGTGCCACTCACCGGTGAGGTGGTAGACAGAGATGAAGCCCAAGCCGAAGCGCCCCACGCTGCGGGGATCCTCCCGCTTGTGTGACACCCCTGGGCGCTGAATCCCTGTCCAGTCCCGGGCCGACATCACGGCGTCGTTGTAGGCCAAGAGAGCTGGGCCTGGCGGTCAGCACCATCCATGGGTTAGGGGCAATTGGGACATGGAGTGGGAATTGTCATTCACACTCACTGTCCCCACAAGCTCCAGTCCCACAAAACCCCCCTCAGCAGCACTGAGTCCTACCAGTACCCTCAGTGCCCCCAGCACATCCCAGAACCAGCCAGGGCCACTCCAGGGCTTCATCCAGTTTTTCTCCCAGTGCCCACAGTGCCTCTCACCCTGGGTGCCCTCCAGTCCCCCTCCAGTGATGTCGAACTCCCGCTCGTCAGACACAAACACAACCTCATTAGCGCCGGCATCGTCCGCGTTCTGCACCAGCTCCTGGAATTACAGATCAGGGCTCATTCACCTGGGCCCTCCAGGCCCTGAGAAGAGCATTGACCCCCTCTCCCAGCTGGGCACCAAGGTCCTGGGGCTGGTGGGACCAGCCCCACTGCCTGCAGTGCCTGCCCTGCTGGGCAGGAGATCCCAGATGGGGTTCCCTGGGGGTCTGACCTTGAGGATCTGCCCTCCATCTGGGTACTTCTGCAGGATGCTGTGCAGGTAGTCAAGGAAGGTGGGTGCCCGCTGGCAGAAGGTGTCCCTGTAAAGCAGAGAGAGGGAGAGAAGGTGGGGGAAGCTCTGTAACCAGGACACCCACATCCTCCTTGGATCCCACAGCATGTGCCTCTGCTTGGAAAGGGTCAAGGACCCCATCTCCTTCCAGGATCCACTGAAACAATCACCTTCAACGACAACAACTACACTTCCCCAAACCCTTATCTCTGCCTGGGATACCACAGAGCACTGGTTTTGGCTGGGATAGAGTTAATTTTCTTGCCAGAAGTGTGTACAGGGCTATGTTCAGGATTTAGCATGACAGTGTCAGTTGCACACAGATGTTTGAGTTGGAGCCCAGTCAAGGACTTTTCAGTGCCCCATGCTCTGCCAGCAAGGGGAGGCACAGCCAGGAGACCCAACCCCGACTGGCCAGAGGGATATTCCGGACCCCAGAACCTCCTGCCCAGTACAGAAACTGGGAGGGGGTTGGCCAGGAGTCACCAATCCCTGCTGTGGGATGGGTGGGGCATTGGGCAGTGGGGCATGAGCAACTATTGGGCATTGCTGGTTTCTCTTGGGTTTTATTCCATTCTCTCTCCTTTTCATTACTATTAGTAGCAGCAGTAACATCAATATATTTAGTTTTGTTTCAATTATTGAACTGTTCTTGTGTCAGTTCAGAGGTTTTTACCTTTTCTTTTTGATTCTCCCCCACTGGGAACAGTGAGTGGCTTTATGAGATGAGCTCTGGGCAGGGGTTAAACTGTCCTGAGGGTCTGGGTAAGCAGAGAGTATTGGGAAGGGGAAGGGGAAGGGGAAGGGGAAGAGGAAGAGGAAGGGGAAGGGGAAGGGAAGGCTGAGCTGGGAGATTTGTCTCATGGCTTGGCTCTCGCAGAAAAGCCTAAAGGTGTAATTATTGGTAGTTCCCACTGGATGGCTCCCGAACCCAGCGGGGACGGCAATGCCGAGCACAGCCGGCAGCTTTGATCCAGCCGTCCTCTCGTACCACAGCCCCGTGTTATCAACCACAACAGTGATAACCTTAGCCCAGAGCCAGGGAGGATGAACATTCCCATGGGACCACGCACACCAGGAAGGGTTTTATAAAATGCACCTGTGAGCGCACGGGCAGGAACTACGAGAGCAAACTGTGACCCACAGCTATTAAATAAATATGAGAAATGCTTACAACTGTGTTTTAACACACTCTGCTCAGATCTCAACTCTTTGTGCCCCAAAGAGAGGACCGTTGTGGTTTAACCCCAGCCAGGAACTCAGTCCCACACAGCCACTCGCTGCTCTGGTGAGACGGAGGAGCGAATCCAGAAAAGGTAAAACCCATGAGTGGAGATAAGAATAGTTAAAAAACTGAAACAAGACTAAATAAATTGATATTACTGCTGCTACTACTATTAAGAATAGTAATGGGAAGGAGAGAGAACAGAATAAAACACAATAGAAACCAGCAGTGCCCAGTAGCTGCTCATCACCACTGACCAATGCCCAGCCCGTTCCCCAGTAGCAATCGCTGGCTCCCAACCCCCTCCCAGTTTCTGTACTGGGCAGGAGGTTCTGGGGTCCGGAATATCCCCCTGGCCAGCTGGGGTCGGGTCTCCTGGCCATGCTCCCCTTGCTGGCAGAGCATGGGACCCTGAAAAGTCCTTGCTTTGGAGTGAGCTCAACAGGGCTCCGATTCAGCATGTTACCAGCATTGTTCTCACTTTGAATACCAAAAACAGCGCTGGAGCAGCTTCTGGGAGAAAATTCTCTCTCTCAGTCAAAACCAAGACATCCAGCAGCCCCTGAAAACCCCTCCCTGTGAGCCCTGACCGCTGCAGTCCCCACCTCCCCCAGTCACCCTTCAGTTCTCCCCAGCACCCCCCGAGCCCCTGCCCCACCAACAGCCCCCCGTGACCCCCAGAGCGCTCCAGCCATGCCCTGTGTGCCCCCACAAACCCCCAGTGATGCCCCCAGACCCACTCACGCCTTCGGCTGCTTGAGGGCCATGGTGGGCACTGCGGGGGACCCCTGCCCACTCCTGGAGATGCTGCTGCTGCTGCTGCTGCTGGTGCCGCCGCTGCCCGGTGTCCCTGCCCGGAGCTCCGGTCCGCCCCCTGCTCCGCCTCCCTGGTCCCGCCTCCCGGACCGAGAGTTTCGTTTCCCCGCTGCAGACGCTCATGCGGGGAAATGTGCTTTTGGTAAGTTTTCAGCAAAAATAGCGGCGGGGAGCAAGGCGACACGAAAGGCAGTGCGCGGGACCGGGGAGGGAACTCGCCTGTGCGGCAGGGAAATGGGAATGTGGATACCTGGATGGGGTATGGGAACACGTGGGTGTTGGATCATATTTTTTTCTGATTTAGAGATGGGGTAACTGAGAGATGTTTTAAAAACTTTTATTCTATTTTCAGTCTCATAAGAAGGGTGAGATAATACAGATGTTATAATTCACATCATCACAATCAGAAGTAAACTATTTCCTAATTACAATACACTATTAAGTGTTTCTTGGCCTATCAGGTTTAGCCACACCATGTTGTAGATGCTTTAAAGCCAATCATCTAAAATGACCCCTCATGGGTCCCACTACAATGCGTCTTTCATGGTTCTGTTTCTCTAAAGTATTTAGTCTTATTTGCAACGCCATCTTTTGAAACTTGTTTCTAGCTCCATTTGTCTCTCACCAATATCTGTCCTGTTCCATGGCATTTCTAAGTCAGCATTTCTTATCTCGAAGTTTGGATGGATGTATACTGTGTGGGCCTTCTGTCAGGCCCTGAGAACTCTCTACAAATCCATTTCCCTCACGTGGGGATGTGGCTACATGGATGTGGAAATATGTAGGGATGCACCTAGAGGGATGTGATATGGGCATGTGTGGGGATATGGCTGCAGGGGTGTGGGGCGTGACTGTGTGGGGACACTGCTGTGGGCCCAGGGCCATCAGGGCCTGGTCTCCTGTCCCAGACTAGCCTGCAGAATCACCCAAACTGTCCTGGGTGAAGGGGCTCTATCTAATGGGTCGTGGGGCCATATGGAGATCACTTGCACTGCAGAGATCACATACGACAAATTTCAGCCCCATGGACTGTTACAGACCATGTGGGGACCACACGACACCACACTGAGCCTGCCTGGACTGCAGAGTGCAGGCACAAAGACCACAGAGACATGAGACCACTTGGAATGTGTGAAGAATGAACCTGCAGGACACGGTGACTCGGGGCAAATGAAGGAGAAATCTCAAGGGATGCAGTGAGGCACCTCTGCAGGGAAGCCTCCTCACCTCTTCCTCCTTTCACCTTGCTGCTGATTGTGATGATGGTGTGCAGGTCAGTGCTCCACGGCTTTGACCCCTCTCCAGGCAGATTCCCATTCCTCCAGGCCCTCATCCCTGTGACTCTCAGAGCTGTGGTGGGACTGCAGATAGCCATGGGCCTCTGCAGGGGTGGGGATGGGTCCTGCAGCGCTGCCAGGAGCCCTGGCCAGCCGGGGACAGAGGGACACAGCAGCGTTGTGCTCCCAGGGCAGGCTGGGGAAGAGAGAAGGGGGTGTTTGGGTGGTGGCATTTGTCCTGCCGTCATTGTAACCATGCTGGAGCCAGGCTATCCCGGGGATGGCTGAACCTGCCCGTGGGAGGTGGGCAATGAATCCCTTGGTTTGCTTTTCTTCCATGTGCAGCTTTTCCTTCCCTTATCAAACACCTTTACCTCAAACACAAGGGGGTTTTTCACTTTGACCATTTGATTCTCTCCAGTGCCCCACCGAGGATCATGTGTGAAGCTCAGTTGTGTCTGGGATTATGCCATGACAGAAGGTAAGTAAAATGAGTCCTTCCCTTGATAGGTGCAATAAAACTGACCCTTCTCTTGCCTGCTTTTTCTCATTTGCTAGTCTGAGAGGTGGACAGAGCAAGCTGAGGCACCTCCTGGGCTGTTTGGAGCAGTTTTGCATGTCTGGACCAAAGCCTTCCTTGTAGTTCTCTCTGGATGTAGCACAGCCAGAACAAACACCAGCATTCAGAGAGGAGGGACAGGGAGGGATCTAATGAGACATTTATTCTCCAGCGTCTCGGCTCTCAGAATTGAAACTGAAAATGAAAGGCAAAACTAGGTAGATAATAAGAAAAGAAAGTAGTCTGACATTATAATTTTTTTTCTCTTTTGGAAAATGCAGGTTCACTAAAAAACCAATAAAAGCTGCTTGTAAGAATCAGTTCTTATTATTTTGAACTAATCTGAAACAACTCAGGTGGAAAAAACATTTTCCTGTTGATATTTTCAAGAAGAATATGTTACTATTTTACAATTCAAGATGACGCTTTTATCACAGTATTTGAATTAATGCATAGTTTCAAGTGTGAAAAATTAAACAAAAAAGAAGATAAAAATATCATTTAAATAAAATATTTTTAAAATTTAATCTTAGGAATGTGCTTTCTTTTGTCTTCTTTAGCAGCATTATTTCCTAAGCTTTTGGCTTTTTTTAAATCACAGTCCTAAACTTTCTGTGACAGGTAAAAAACCATTTGTGGCTTAGTGTGACCGTGGTCACAAGGGTTTTCAGGATGAGAGAGAGATGAGAATGTTGATTCCATGATCAGAAGGCTTGATTTATTATTTTATGATACATATACTACATTATAACTATACTAAAAAGAATAGAAGGAAAAGTTCTCAGAAGGCTCGCTAAGCTAAGAATAGAAAAGAAAAGAATGATAACAAAGGAGCTCTCTCCGACTCTGTCCGAGAGCTCGGTCCTTGATTGGCCATTAATTGTAAACATCCAACATGGGCCAATCACAGGTGCACCTGTTGCATTCCGCAGCAGCAGATAACCATTGTTTACATTCTTTTTCTGGGGCCTCAGCTTCCCAGAAAGGAAAATCCTAAAGAAAGGATTTTTAGTGAAAGGATGTCTGCGACAGCTTAGCTTAATGGTTAAAATCTAAAAATGTCTGTGGCACAACTTGTAGTCAAGGTTGCACCGTGTAGCATTTTGGGTGTACTTCAGTGAACTGTGGGTTGCTGCTGCTTGCCTTGGGAGCCCGAGTGTGCTGCCTCCCTTCAGCAGAGGCAGGTTAGAAGGCTGTGCAGTCTGCCCTGACAATTGTGCAGCCCTTTCCTGGGAAAGCTGCTGCAGGCTGGTTCCTGCTGCAGGCTGGGAGCACGGCTGCACGCTCACCTGGTGCTGTGGGAACAGCAGACAGAGATTACTTCATGCTTAGCTTGTCTGAAGATGCTTCTGCGTTGTTGAGAGTTTGTGATGAGGGCCTCCACCAACAGCCACGGAGAATCCAGGTGGGAAGAGACAGCCAAGGCCAGCGGGGCTACGGGGAGACATGGCTCAGGTGTTACAAACATGATGGTCCCACCAAATCATTGCTGGAGTCTGCTTTGCTGAGCGGGAGCACTGCAGCAGTTGCTGGATTTTGGCAGCAGGGGTGGTTTCTTGTGATGTTTGCATGGTTTGGAAACAGCTTGTATTTCTTTATCCTTCCCTGTTGGTTTTTTGTTTTTTTTTTTTTTTTTTTCTAGTATGGGCATACTTCTGCTCTAGCCAGTGACTTGAGGCTGCAGAATTGAACTGGGGAAGGAAGATAACTGAAAGGAAAACGTCAGGTGATAATGTTTTCCTTCAGAGCCAAAAAAAGAAGAACCTACTGATTTACATATTTGCACTGTAGCCAGGAGTTTGCCTCAATGATCCTGATGGCTCCCTTCCAAGGCAGCATATTCTGTGCTTCTGAGCTGAGAATGTCCAGTGGCAGAAAGGGCTAAACTGGCTGGGTTCAGGAACGCTGGGGACATTGACTCCTGTCAGAGGGTGGCATCCTTGTCTTGTTGGCAATGCAGCTGCTGAGGTGCCAGCTTTGGGCAGTAGAGGGAGGTGTAGCTGCAGCTGGGGGTGAAGCCCAGATCACAGGGCAGTTCTTTGGAGTTGCTGAAGTGGATATGAGGAATCGTCTCCAGCCACATCTTTCCATACTGCCTGTAGAACCGTTTATGGTGGTGAGACTCTGACAGTGCATTGTTCATTAAAGCTTTTGAATTTTAAGCTCAAATGTGCTTGGAGGGATACAGTGAGGGGCACATCCTGTTGGTGCTGTTTGTGGGAGGCCCTGTGTGCCTGCCCACACCTGTGGTACTGGCTCTGTGTGTGTGACCCCCTCTGTCCTCTGGGGACTCACAACTGCTTGGACCTGGGGCCTTGGAGCTGTGGCAGCCTCCTCTCTCTCAGGCTGCTGGATCAGGCAACTCCCAGCAGTGGGGATGGAGGGGGAAAGCTCTTTCCACAGTCCCATGCTCTGGATGTGCACCCCAAGGTCAGTCTCAGGGTGAGGGATGTGAGAAAAGGCTCTGGAGAGGGGAGCAAGGATTCCAGTGTGCCCATGGATGGGCCCACAGCAGTGCCACCAACATCATCCTGGACAGTGGGAGCCAGGCCAGAGCCATGGAATGGCCAGGGCTTGTTCTCTACTGGGCACTGGTGAGCCCAGAGCAGTTTGGTGTGGCCAGTGGGGGCTGTGGGGCTGAAAGGAGCTCCCCAAGGAGATGCTGATGCCTTTTTGGGGGTACCTAAAAACAGAGGCCAGATAAAATTAAGGGAATAATAAGCAGTTCTATTTATTGAAGGGCCTTCAGGCTTTGTTTATTTCAGATAGACAAAGCCCCTCAGGGGCTACACCCAAAATGGACAATGGTCCACAGGTTTTCATAGTTTAATAACTTTTATAAGATTGGTCCATTTGCCTTTTGGGGGTTAATCTTCCAATTACAGCTTCAGGTAATGAAGTCATTACCCCTAGTTTGCTCCCCCCAACTCACTTGTTTGCATTTCTTGGGGCCTGAGACGGTGAGGAGTCCTTGATTGCCAGGCCTGGAGAGGAATTGTTGTGTCTGACCAAAATGGGAAAGCAGCAGCTCACACTGAATATGGAGTTTAGAGTTATACACTAAAGAATTGCAAGATTACAAATATATGAAAAATATAAAAGCTCAAATACTAAGTCATCAATGCCAAGAATTAGTTGCGGCTGGGGGAGGCAAAGGGTGGTTAGACAGGAGAGAGGGCCAGAGGAGGTGCCCAGAACAGGAAGAGGCCATAGGGCACCCTGCTGCCCAAACTTCTCCTTGCCCATGGAATCTCCAAGGGAGACCAAAACGGCTGAAGGGGGAAAAAGGAAAAGGGTAGGAAAGGGTCTGGAAGAAGTACAGCTTTGCCTTTTCCCCCTGGTTTACACCCATATAACCCCCACCCTCCCAGCCCTGAGCCTTCCCTGTTTTTCCTGCAGGGGCCGGTTGTGGCAGAGGCTGCAGATGCAGAGGGGACAGGATGTGCTGCCTGCAGCTCACAGGAGGGCAGGGAGCTACAAACACCTTCAGAGCAGGACTCCTGGCCAAGCTGCACGTGTCCCACACAGCCCCAGTGCCAGGACTCATCCCTTCCCTTCTCCCACATCCAGGGGTGCAAGCGACTGTCCCTGTTTCATTAGCCCCTCACTATTGTCAAAGGGAGCTCTGTCTACATCACTGGCAACCCAGGGAAGATGCAGCTGAGGTGCACCTGGCTCCAGGAGTGGGTGGAAGGCAGCAGCTGTCTGCAGTAAGGACCATGGGTTGCTCCGGTGTGGGACTGAGGGGGTTTGGATGGATGAGGAGTGGGACCAATGCTGTGGGATGCACCCAGACCTACGGGTAGGAGGTGTTGCTGTCCCTCCTGCAAAGATGGACCCTGTAGGCCAGGAAAGGACCAAAAAGGAAGTCAAGTTCCTTCCCTTCTATTTCAATCTGCTGAGCCACCAAACTTGTGGGTTTGTGGTTGCAAAACAAACCCCTATTTCATAAGGCAGAGAAGAAGCCATTTCACCATCAAGTGACCGGACCTAAGAAAGAGAAACAAAAAGTCCTGATAGCCTTTCTCCCAAAGTCTGCCGGGTCTTAAGTTGTCACAGGGGCCCTGCCCTGGGCATGTGACTGGACACTGTGGTTCCCGTTCAGCCACCCCAGCCCTGCAGTCGTGCTGCAGAAAGCCAAGCCGTGGGACAGGAGGCAGCTTGTGACAGCGAGCTTGTGTCAGGAGCCACAAGGAGCCCCGCAGCTGCTCGGTGCCTCTGGCCAACGCTTCCCTCTGCAGAAGCCCTGCTTGAGCCGAATACTGAGGGAGCCAAGAGGGACGTGATGCCACCTGTGACCCGTGTGCTGGCCTTGGGTGAGTGCCAGAGGCTGTGGGGATTCCCAGAGGGCGACGGGAGGTGTTGCCCAGACACTCCATGGAGGTGTTACACGGCTGCTTCTCTTGCAGGCGCTTGGCTGGTGTCACTGGGCGAGGCTACACCAAGTGAGTATCTTGAGGTAGAAGGTAGATGGGGAGTTTGGACACATTTCTGGGCCTACCCAACTCCCAGGGCTCTTCCACAGCCCCCTGGAATAAAACTCACCCTTGTGTGGAGATGGGGCCTGGTGGCAGCCCCGGGCTCACAGCAGGGCAGCTGCTTGGGGGTCCCTGTCTGGCTGGCAGCATCTCTCTCCCTGTGCAGGTGCCCCCACAATTTCCATCTTCCAGAAGCCACCAGGGGTGATCCCACCTGGAGGCTCCACCACCATCTACTGCATTTGCCAGTGCAGCAGTGGGAGCTTTAGGATGTACAAGGGCGGCCACCAGCTCCCCACCCTGGAGCAGAGTGGTGGCAAGGCCGAGTTCTCCATCTCTAATGCCACCTACGAGGACAGAGGTAGCTACGTCTGCCATTACCTGGAGGGAGACACTGAGCTGGCTCGAAGCACTGGACTGGAAGTCTTTGTGGAAGGTGAGGGATGTGCTGTTTCCCCCCTTGTGGGGTCACACGCCCCAGGGCACACCAGGATGCCTGTGGCCATTTCCATGATGGACAAGGTTTTTCTCCTCTTCCCTGGCTTGGGGAGGTGGGGACCACCTTCACCTCTGCCTGAGGCAGTTGGTGGCTTCACAGAGATCCTGGTGCTCCTGGCACCACGTCAGAGCCCTCTGCACCTTCTCACTCCCTCTCCTGTCCTCCCAGAGCTCCGTCTGCCCCGACCCGACCTCTCTGTCCTCCCTGGGCACGAGGTGGATGTGGGAGCTGAGGTGATGTTCCGCTGCACCACCACACAGCCCAGCACCAGCTGTTACCTGTACCTGGAGGGCCAGATGGAAGTGCTGCTGTTCCTCAGGGAACAAGGGAACCACAACTTCTCCCTCGTGCAGAAAGGTCACAGCGGCCGCTACAGCTGCCAGTGCATGAAGGGTTGGAAAGAATGGTCTGCTGTCAGCAACACCCTGGACTTGGTGGTGAGAGGTGAGACATCGCCCCAGCCACATCCTGCTCCACTCTTCCTCCCTGCAATCTGTCACATCCTGGGGGAACTAGAAAGAGTTTAGGGCAGGAAAGCAGCTGTATGAAGGGACCAAGGAGAGGGTTCCAGCTTCCTTCACCTGCGTTTGAGCCTGGCCAGCTCCTCAGAGACCCTATAGATGACCTGGAGACCAAGGTTGCTGGGCTGATAGGTGAGGATAAATGTCAAAGGACACCTCTCCCTGCACCTCCCAGCCCCAGGAACAGTCATAACATCTTGTCACAGCTCAGTGTCACCATCTCGCTGGCAGTGGGCCAGCTTCATGTTTCTTCCCTCCTTTCCATCTTTGGTGCCACTTGGTGGGGTCACAGGTGAGAGGCTGTGAGCAGAGGGTGTCCCAGGGGACAGGGATGTGGGAGGTACATAGGGGGCCCCCTCGGGGCTCTCTTTGCTCCTTAGGAACTTCGCTTTGTCTCTCTTTGGCCGAGGACCTGCCTGGGGTGTCCCCTTGCCCTGTGCGTCCCCTTGGATCCCCTGCTGCCCCCGTGGGAGGACTGGGGTGTCGCAGTGGGTTCCTGGGCAGTGACGGTCCCTTCTGTCCCTGCAGATTACACGCTGTGCAACGCCGTGCGCCTGGCGCTGGCGGCCGCGCTGCTGCTCCTGCTGGGGCTGATCGCGGCCGAGGCGGCGCGGGGCCGCTGCCGGGGCTGGGGGAGCCGCCCGGGCCCCGCCGCGCTCATCGCCCTGCGGACCCCGCGCTGGGATCAATAAACCGGCCCGGCCCTGCCGCCATCCCGGCCTGCTTCTTGTCCCACTCGCGGTCCCTGTCCCTGTCCTGTCCTGGCTGCCGCGGGGGTCCCGCGGGCGGGCGGGCGCTGGAACCCCCGGGAATGCGGAGAGGGGCGGGGGGTTCGCCCCGGGCGGAGCGGGGACCGCTGCACTGACCGCTGAATTGGCTGCTGCACTGACCGCTGCGTTGGCTGCTGCACCGACCGCTGCACTAATCCCTGCTCTGATCCCTGCACTGCCCCCTGCACCGACCGCTGCACTGACTGCTGCATTGGCTGCTGCACTGACCAGTGCCCTGACCCCTGCACTGACTGCTGCTCTCACCCCTGCACTGACCGCTGCACTGCCCCCTGGACTGACCGCTGCACTGACCCCTGCACCGACCGCTGCACTGACCCCTGCACCGACCGCTGCACTGACCCCTGCAGTGACCCCTGCACTGCCCGCTGCACTGACCCCTGCACTGACCCCTGCACTGACCCCTGCACTGACCCCTGGGCACACAGTGACCCCTGCACTGACTGCTCTTGCTGCAGTGACCACTGCAGTGACCTCCCGTGCTGCACAGTGACCCTGCTGGCCATGCAGAGTGGCACCCACGCAGTGACCGCCCCTGCTACCCCACTGCGCAGGGACTGCTCCTGCTGCACCACTGCCCTGCAGCACAGTGACAGCTCCAGCCCTGCAGTGACCGCTCCCACAGCACAGTGACCACTCCTGCTTCACAGGCCTCTGTTGCTCACATTCGTTTATTATTTTAAAACACTGACAAAACACATCACACCATCATCTATATATATAAATTTACCTTTGTACCACTATAAATTTATATATATAGAGCCTTTAAATCTCTGTACATTCAGGACACACAGTTCCAGAATAGCTGCACTGGCTACAACAGAAGGATTTTCATTATGAAAACACAGAGAGGAGGCGCCAATATCAAAAACACAGAAAAAAAGAAATTAAGAAAGAGTGCAAAATGAATGAAAGTGCAAAAAAGCTTTTGTTATCATAATCACACTCCCTCCACAATATGGTCCCCATTCCCCCCTCCAAGTACCAGTGAGCCACAGGCCCCAGAGGGAAGGGCTAGGCTGGAAGAAGGGAGCCAGGCTGCAGCCCTCCTGTCCTTCCCTCTCTGCACCGAGGAGCTCTCCTGGCGGATGAGGAGTGAGGAACCCGAGTGGCAAAGTCACACCCCTCTCCTGGCTCCCTCTTCCAACAACCTCACCACACCCAGGGCCCAGATGTGCCCCTGCAGGCAGCAGCTGCCCCAAGCCCCCTGCCCTCCCAGACCATTGCAGGGCGCTTTTCTCTTCTGAAAGTGCTTGTGATCACCACGGAGAGCAGCAGAGGAGGGCGAGGGCAGGCACAGCCACCCTCCCTGCTGAGCTCCAGGCTGGCTGCTCTCATGGAAATGGAGACCTTGGCTCGCACTGTCCCAGAGCCGCCCATTTCCACTGGGAGCAGGAAAAGTTTCCCAAGAGGCTCCAACTGCTCCCCCGCAGCCAGAGTGAGCCCCCAGGAGACACCCACAGCTGGGGCTGGAGCACAGTGGGACCCCCCCATGGCTCCAGCTGAGCCCTGCCAACACCAGTGCAGGGGCAGCAATGGCAGAAACAGAGACTTGGGGACCTCCACTCAGAAAAACATTCCACTTGAAGAATTCTTCATTGACTCAGAAATGCTGGCTGCAGTCACAACCCTCAGAAAGGCCCCAGAGGACAACCTGTGGGTCAGGACAGCCCACTGTCCTCTCTGGATTCCTAGTGACACGGCAGTAAATGTCCCTGTGAGGAATTTGGTCAGGCAGCAGGGGAAGGACAGAAAACTTTGGTGCTTCTGCCTTGGTCACAGCTGTCCTTAACAGTCCCTGAGGGGGGACTCCCACTCCATGCTCTGTGGGGTTGGAGAACCTACCAAGGCCAGGGGTGCAGCAAACCTTCCTCCCTGCTGGGACCAGGGACAACTGCTCACAGAGGACACATCACATGAGACCCTGGGGTGGGTGTCTGCTGCCTCCACAGCCCCAGAGACCCCCACCCTAAAACAGCAACACACCAACAGCAGGGGAATGGTGTCATGGTACTCCCACAATCACCCATCCACATGTACACAATGCTTTGGGTTTGGTTTAAAGGACACAGAAGGTTATAAGTTTTAACAGTAAATAGCCCTTGACCACCTACAAAGCCTGTAACTCCCTCACCCAGACAAACCCAGCAGCTCTGTACCCCAAGAGGTACATCAGCCTGAGAGGCTGAGGATGCTCAATGCAGCAGGAGTGTGACACAGCTCCCCCCACCCTTCAGTGGGACTGGTGCTCCTGACAGCTGCTCCCAGCACAGAGCTCACCCCTGGGCTCCAGCCCTGCAGCCAGAGGAGGGGCAGCACCCTGGCAGACCGGCCCAGGTCACGTCTGCTTCTAAGAGGGAGGTGAGGAGAGCCCCGTGCAGGAAGTGCTGTGCTGGCACAGCGTGGGGATGCACCTCTGCCAGGCAGAGCAGGGCTTGGCTGCAGCCAGCAGCAGAGCAAGAGCCAGTGGTGCTGGTTGTAGCCAGCCCTGGAGGCAGCCAGGGCTTGGCTCATGGCTCCTCTGCCCCTCAGCAGGATCTTCTGAGCTCCTCACCACCTCTGCTCTCCCAGGCTGCCCTGTGAGACACAGGCTCTCCCTCCTTCACAGCAGTTTCAGATCTGGTGCCTGGGTAGCAGCTCCTGTCCCTGGGATGGTGCTCAGTCCCTTCCACAGCAGGAGGAATGACTTCACACATGGGAATACAGCAGATGAGAATAGGATGCTTTCCTGAAATGGGTCCTTGCAAGCTCAAGGGCTGTGTCCAGTGTGAGGGAGCTTTTTCATTCCAGATCCCACCTGGAAAAGTCTCAGCACCATTCACAGCCTGGGCTGAAGGTCCCAGGCCTCCTCCTCTTCTGCCCCCGCACACAGTTGCCCAGAAAGAGACTCTCCATCAGCTGAAGAGACCAACCTCCACTTCCCACAGAGGAAGGGTGGCTGGGGGACTGACTCTGGGACCCAGGGACACAGCTGCTCCTTCCCACTCCCTCTCTCCACAGCTGGCCACACTGCAGCGCTTGAAAAGATGCAAGGACATAAAAAAGGAAAGGAGAAGGAAAGCTGCCTAAATCAAACCCAAGCAATGACAAAACAAAGGCATGGACAAGTTGCAAGTCCTGCGGGAAGAGCAAGCAGCAGACGTTTCAAGAGCAGGTCAAACATGACCCCAAATACTCAGTAACAGAGACAAAATGCTACATTTCCATGGGAAGCCTCAAACAGGTTGACCCAGATGTGACAGCAGCTCCCAAGGCAGCACAGCTCCAGGACACATTGCTGGTGCACTTGCTCACACCTCTGCATCCCTGTCATTGGGCACTGGCAAAGGGGGGGGTTGTTTGATTACTGGAATGCCATTGTTGGGAATGGAGAATGAAGCAGACCTGGGCTGGGCCCTGGGCAGGTGCCATCTGAGCCATCCTCCAGCACTGCATGGCCAGCCCCTGCTCCAACAGCTCCCACAGGTGTGCCAGGTGATGGACCATGGAGAGCAGTGTGGGGCCTGCCAGGAGGCACAGGGGCTTCTCAGAAGCTGCTGGGACTCGGCCAGCACCCCCAGCAATGTTGGCTTTTCTGGCTCTGCAGCCCCTTGGTCCCTCCTCCATCACAAAGGACAGTGCTACATGAGCATTCCCAAACTGCCTGTGGCCCTGTTGGAAAGGTGCTATGTAAAAGGACAGAAACAAACCAGCTAAGTGCTTGATTTCTTTCAGCTCTGCAGGTAAGGGATCCAGGGACAGCAGAAGATCCTGCTCTTCAGGCAGCAAAACCTGGGTGCCTTGTGAGGGTAAAGAGTGGGGAGAAGGCAGCTTGGCAGAATTGACTCAGCCAACTCAGGAATGCCTTCAGAAGCGACTGTGGATCTGCCTATTGGAGCAATGGATGCTTTTTGTCCTTGGCACCTGTCCCCAACCTAGAGAGGGCCCTGATCCTAATACCACGACCAAAGAGGGCCCAACTTCCTTTCTAGAGGACTCTTTAATAGGTGTGAGTGGAACAAGTTATCCAAGCATCCTTTCTCCCAGAGAAGAGCTGGACAAAACAGTCTGAGGTGCAAGAAGTGGAGCCTTTTCTGCATCCAGCCAGCCCTGACCTGGAAGGGCCCTGAGGCTGCTGAATTCCAGGAAAGAGGAAGAAAGCACAGGCGCTGGTCATGGGCAGAGCAGCTGCCAAGACAGCTGCTCCCCGAAGGGACAAGAGGTGGCCACTGGTTTGCAGTGCAGTGTAGGGGCAAAGCAGTCATCAACTGGCCTCAAAAAGGGGAAGTCAAAAGAATTCAGAGAAAAAGGCAAAATGAGCAGAAGCTCCTCAAGAATGTTCCTTGGAAACGGTGTTAGCACAAGTAGCCCCAGATGATCACACAGAGGGAAAAACCCCAAATCTCTCTCAGCTGCTGAGCAAAGGCAAGAGCAGCCTTGGAGTGGGTGTGAGCATGGCTGCAGGCAGGCAGTCCCTTCCCTGCCTGGGGGACTCCAGTTGGGTGCCAGTCCCCGCTGTGACACCTCCACAGGGCTCCCCCGGCCCTCAGCACCCCTGACCCACGGCAGGACACAGTGGGGCAGCTGGGGCACCAAGCTGGGCCAGTGCCACCTGCACCCTCCCTCCCTGCCCCCAAGGGTGGGCCCAGCGCTGCAGAAGGGCAGCGGGCAGGGAACGGGATGGGACAGGGGGCTGGGAGGGGATGTGTGGCACCGGGAGGACACGAGCGGGACGGGACAAGCTGCGGTCGGCTGGGGGATCTCTGTCCTGAGCGGACAGTTTGGCAGCACCAGTGATGAGGGAGGGTCCCAGGTGGGCCAAGAGAAGTCACTTTAAGGTGTCATCAGCGTTCTTGAACATGAGGATGGCATTGTAGATCTTGAGTGCCGGGCCCAGCTTGACACTCATAATCTTGACGATGTCAGCCTGCGTCAGCAGGAGGAACGCCTCGCCATCGATCATCTGGGAAGGAGAGCAGGGACAAAGGCACTACTGCACACCTGGGCTGGCACTCCTGGGGACAGCCAGCACCAGCATGACCTGGGCAGAAGCCACGGGTGACCCCAGAGACCAGGGCAGGGCCCATCCACAGCACTTCCCCAGGGAAATCCCAGCTGGCAGCTGATGTGCAAAGGGCAGAGGGGGAGAAGCTCTTCAGGGGCCATCCCAGGAGCCCACACTGCAGCCAGGTTGGGATTCTGTGCTGGAGCCCCACGGCACAGCACAGAGCCACCACAACCTGCTCTGAGCAAGCAGCCATCCATTTCCTGCTCCAGGGACCAGCCCTTGTGGACACTGCCCTGGTTCAGCTTTGCCTGCCTGAGCACCCTTAAGGCACTGGGGCCATTCCCAGACAGGCTGTGACAGTGGCTGTGGCCAGGGTGCCCAGGATCAGTCCCGGGTGTCAGAGCCACCCTCACCACATCTGCCCACAGAGGGCCCAAAAACACCAACCCTGACAGGCAGCAGTGCTGGTGAGAGGGGCAGAGGGGGAAGGATGAAGGGGTGAGGAGGAGCAGCTCCCTGCAGGAGGTGATGATGCTCTTCAGGCTGCAGCACCATCCTCCTCCTGCCCCCCATTCACATCCCCTCAGAGGGGATCCCCCCATGCTGGGAAAACAGGGCAGCACAGCTCCCTGGGCCCCAGCAGCTCCCTCCTGCTCCGTGGGGACACAGCCAGACAGCTGCACCCTCCCATGCAGTGGGGCTGCAGGGCAGGAGCACTGCCAGGTGCTGGATGTGCCCTCAGCACCCAGCAGCAAGCCACTGCAGGAAGGCCAGTGGCCAATTCCTCCCAGCCCTGGTGGCAAACAGCTGTCCTTGACCACCTGCTCTCATCTGCCAGCCCTTCTCACCTCATCCTTGAAGAGCTTGGCTTGGTCCTCACAACCCGTCAGAGTCTGCACAAAGCTAAAAACCTTGGAATAAATGAGAGAAATGTCAAGACAGAGCAATGATTCTGGCTGGAGACCCCTCCTGAGCCCACATCCTCACATTCTGAGCCCTGCAGGGTGCCACAGGGCTCTTGGGGCAGAGGCTGCAGTTGCTCTGCCCTCCCATGCCAGAGCCTACCCTTGGCCCCAGGCACAGGCACGGGCCTGAGAGGGGCACCCAGAGGGGTCATGGGGACATCAGGGGATCACTAAGATTGGCTGAGCCCTCTGTGATCATCGAGGCCACCACTGACCAGCACTGCCAAGGCCACCACTAAACCATGTCCCCAGGTGCCACATCCACACAGCTTTTGAACACTTCCAGGGATGGTCACTCCATCACTGCCATGGGCAGCTGTGCCAGTGCCTGAGAGCAGGCAGGGGCTGCTGGGGATGGTGCCTGAGCTCCTCTACCAACTCAGGCCTCAACAGGGGTCACCATGGCTGCCAAGAAAGTGAACAAAGGTAACAGTGTCTCCAGCAGACCCCTCCTCACTAACCCAGGGACATGGCCACTGAAGTGCCTGGTGCCTGTGCCATGGTGCTGCAGCCAGGCAGGGCACTCCCAGCCACGCTGGCACATCAGAGCCATCCAAAGCACCTCACCTCATCAATGGTCCACTTGGCCACCGTGGCTGCTGTGATGCCAGCCACCCCGGGCAGCAGCTTGCAGTGCTGCTCCCAGCACAGGGACAGGGAGCGGTCGGGGTGGGCGGACAGGGCGGACATGAAGAGCGACTGGTGCACGTTGTCTGAGGAAATAGCTGGGGACAAAGCACAACGTGTGACACGAGGTAAGAGATGAGAACATTCCATGCAGGGATCAAGAGCTAGTGGCTGTCCTGTGAGTTAACAGGGTGTCAGTGTATCCAAGTGCTCGCTTAGATGGGATTGGGGATCCTGGGAAAAGAAGTTGAGACAAGCTTGGCTTTGCCTTGTTCTTATGACTTTTAATCATTCATTTTCCACTCACGCCCAGTGGTGGGGTAGGTGGCAGGACAGCCCATGGAGAAAGGGATGTTGGATGGAATATACATCAGGCATCTGCTTGTCTGCATCAGAACCAAATGCCAAGTCAGCTGTCCAGCACCGGTTTCTGTGTGGCAGCAATAATTTGGCAGTTCACAACCACACTGAAATTTTGGGGCACAACTTCCTACTATCTCTGTCTGAACATGTCAAAGCACCACAGAAAATACATGCCATAGAGAGGATCCTAATTCTATGCCCTAAAGCACTCAAAGACTCCAAGTCATAACCCCAGAGTCAAATCAAGGGAGCTTTGTGAGCCCTGGCACAAGGTGGGGACGTCCCTTACCCATGGTCAACTCTGGCAGCTGACCACAAGCCCCTCACTGGGGCAGACCTGTGGGAGCCAAGGGAGCACCCAGCACCCCCAGCCACCCCAGCACCTGCAGCCCTGCTCTGCAGTGACACCATGGCAGAGGATGGCACTTACTCTGGAAGTCTTCCTGCTGGATCTTCCGGTACTTTGGAGGTCTCCCTCTAAAGAGACAGGAACACTGATGTCCTGGGCTGGGCCTGGCCCAGGGCCCTTGTCCCCAGTGCCCAGAGAACACCTTGGCAGTGGGAGCAGGGACCCAAAGGGCCCTGACCCAAAGGGCTGACGGCCAAAGCCGTGGGAAGAGAAAGCGACAGCGGCAGAGCAGGCAGGAGCAGGGCCAAGGAGCCTCTGGGGGCTGGTGAGCCCTGCAGGGTGGGCAGTGGTGGCACAGGGCCCTCCCCGCACGCTGGCTGTGCCCCTACCTGCCGTGGTGCCGAGATTTCTTTCGCTGAGGGAAACCCATGGGGCTCCTCTTGCGCGTTGAGGCCTCGGTGTCAGACAGGTCGGCCTTGAGCCTGCCCTGGTTCTTCTCTGCCAGCGGGCACCCTGAGAGGCAGTAATGGGCTGTGAACCTCCCCGTCACGTGGCCTGAGCCATCGCAGCCCGGCGTGGGGCACTTCCTGGAGAACAGAGGGGACACAAGCGTTGGGCCCAGCTTGGAGCAGCACTGGGGACGAGCCAGCAGGGCCACGCCTCTGCCCCCGAGCACGGGCAGCCATTGCCCTGGCCATGGAAGGCAGAGAAATGATGTGTTGAGCCCATTCCCATGGCCAGGCTGCTGGGGGCAGGAGCAGGGCACAGCCCCTCCAGCTACAAACCTTGGCCCTCTGCCATCCCTGCAACCCTGGGCAAGGAACCTGTGTGCTGATTGAGCAGCTCATTGGGGCTTCCAGAGTCTCCATCTTCCCTGGCCCCCACAGGCATCCAGACCAGCCTCAGAGCGAGCAGTGAGTGTGTGCCAGGAGTGTGGCCAGCAGAGAAACCCCCAGAAGGCACACCTGCCCTCCCCATCCTCACACATCCTCCACCACACTGGCTCTTCCTGACACCAGCCTAGTACTGGGTTGGCTCTAGACCCAGCCTGGCTTCCCTTGGAAAAGGTCCCTCAAGTGACTGCCTGAGCTGGAACCATGCACTGCTCCTTCTTGGGGCGTGCCAGCTCAAAGCATGACAGGGAAAGGCATCCAGGAGGGGTGGAGGGAACAGCATTCTCACAGCTGGTGCCAGTGAACAGCATCTGCACTGTCCTCTGCACAGCCCACAGGTGCCCGTGGTAGGTGGGCACACAGGACACCTCCAGGGGCTCTGGGGCTGCAGGACAGGCACGGGAGGGGCTCGCAGGGGTTACTCCAGCTGGGGCCCAGGGCAGCAGGGGGCAGAGCCAGGTGTGGGTGAGTGCAGGAAAAGGCTGGGTGCTGGTGGGTGGGGGCAGGTGAGGAGGAGCAGAGGCAGAGCTGGCCCAGCCTGGCAGGGAAGCAGCTGTGCCCCTGCAGGCTGTGCCAGGGAGCTCACCTGTGGTGAAAGCTGTACTTGGAGCTCTTGGAGTGAGGGATGCTCTTGCAGCCCAGGCTTGGGCAGCCCCCATGGGCAGAGGAGGCTGGTTCCTTTGGCCCTGCAGGCAGAGGAGAGGAACAGCAGAAAGGCTGTCAAGGCTGCAAGCAGAGGCAGGCAGAGCCAGGGCTCTGCGCTCCCTGCCTGCACCAAACAGGGAGGGCTTTTCCTACTGACACATCCATGGAGTGGCCTCTCCTCCCTGCCCATTCTCAGCAGAACCTGCCCTCCTGTTTCTGCATGGGCAGGTGGCAGTGACAGAGTTGTCTGGCGTGCTTTTACCCTGTGGGGAGGAGCTGACACAGGTGCAGCACTTACTGAGAGGAGGCTGCAGTGGGTGTCCTGTTTTTGAGCACCAGCCCATGGGATGGATGTCCGGATGATCTGCATCAATCCAGAAATCATACACGTGGCTCCAGCCATCAAAATGCACCTGGGGAAGCACGGAGAGGGGTTACCCTTCAAATGCCAGCACACATCTCTGAGGAGCTCTGGAGCCCTCCTAGCTGAGTGCAAGGAGCAGGGTAGAGCTGGAGGGCAGCACAAGGCTCACAAGGCACTCCTGGAGCCAGGCACTGGGACCTGCCCACATTTGCACACTCCCAGTGAGGGGAGGGCAGAGTGAGCCAGCACAGTGCCTGCACACAGGCTCACCGTGCTCCAGCACCCACCTTTATCCTGTGATCTTCCACGTCCTCCACACTGGCCACTCGGATGAAGGAAGGAGTCCTCCTGTCCACTGCCTCCAGCTTCATGTTGACCAGGAAGCCGTGGGGCGGGCGCTGGAAGGGCCCAGTCAGGGGGAGCAGGGAGCTTCAGACTCCTGCCCCCTCAGCAGCTTTCCCAGCACTGTGTCCTCCTCGAGCCCAGCTCCCAGCCCTGGTCTGGCCAGGGAAGAGCCATCCCAGCTCACAGTGGCAACAGGAGAAAGCAGAAACAGCCTCCCTGCATTTGAGCTGCCTTTAACAGATGTGCCCCAGGGAAGAAGGTCTCTAAGAGACACATTTTGGGGATCTGTATTGCAACCATGCTTGGCTGGACGTGGCCACTGGTGGTGGAGTTTGAGACAAAAACTAATCAAGCAAACCTAAATTATTTTCCATCACTCAGCTCCTGCTTAGCTGAGGGCACAGTCATACTCCTCATTTTTCCCAATTTTGAACTCTTTGCCCAGGATAGCCCTGACTTCTGAACCCTGGCCTAGGCCTGTGGCAGGAGAACACAGAACATCACTGGACTTGTCACAAAAGCAAAGATTTGACAAAGAAACAAGCCCAAATTCCTGCCCAGGTGGGGTGGAGCAGATGATGTGACACTCACCACTTTAAAGGCCCAAGCTGGGACAGCAGATGCTCCAGTTTCTTTCAAGTACTTTTCCCAGGTGAAGTTGTCAGGATCAGGATAATCTGGAAGGGGGAAGATGCAGGAGGTGAGACAGGCCTGTAGAAAGTGAGAAAGTGCCCCAGAATGCCTCATTGCCTTTGAGGGCCACCCAAGTCTGCTGGGCACACAGGAACCTGAGAGACACCAAGAAGTGCTGCTATTTTCTCATGGCCCATGAAACCCACAGTGCAAGGAAGCAGAAACAGCTGGGTGTGCACACACAGCTGGGGTCTCCTCGTATCTCTGAGTGGAGACTTGGCCTAACACAAGCACCATGCTGCACCTGAACATGTGTACAGGAGCCTTGGCAGGAAGTTTGTGTCCCCAGGACCCCCATGCCACCCTGGGGAGCCTGTTCCCAAGGGGATGCACTCCCAGGCTGCACCTGACTGATCATTGACTCACCTTGAGGAGGTGTGAGGGGTTTGCCGTGCTCATGACACCATCCAACCGGGTGGATGTATGGACTGCTGGGATCACACCTAGAAAACATACCCACGCTCTTACACAGGGCCCTCTGTGGGTGTCTCCCCAGCACTGGCCCTCCAAGGGCCTCTGTGGCCTTACCAGTAGTCATAAGTATCATCCCAGTTGTCAAAGTGCACCAGGAAGCGATTGTCCACCACGTCAGTCACTGTGGCCACGCAGATCAGGGAGGGGTTCATGCGGTCCACGGCCTCGAGCTTCATGCCCACCTTGAAGCCTGGAGAAGCCTCGTGCTGGCAGGAGAGAGGGGCAGAGCTTTTTCAGAGCTGCAGCCCCGGCTCCTTCCTCACCACTGCCCACGCCTGCTGCAAGGAGGCACCTGCCCAAGCCCTCCCAAAACCAGACCCTGTCTGGCCTCCAGACAGCCTGGGGCCACTCAGGCTCCCGCATGGGCAGTGTGCTGCCGTGCAAGGAAAGAGGAAGTGGGTGAGCAACTCAGCTGGGCCACAAAAAGAAAGAGGAAAAGTGATCTTCAGACCCTCAGGATCTTCTATAACCAGTAAATTCCAAGAAAACTGACACTAATTCTGCTTTGTCCCAGAACACTTGTTTGTGGTGACAGTCAGCAGTGACCAATGCCTCAGGCATGGCAGGAGGAGCTGGGATGGGGCACTTCTTCCTTCCTTGCCTTTATTTCTTAGATCCAAATTCTGTACAAAACACTGCATCACTGTCCTGGTTTAGGGCAAATTTGGGAGAAAACTTCCAAAAGGGGGCCCCTCCAGAAAGCAAACCCACATGTCACCCTAGGACAATCACACACACTGGTGGGGTTGTTGCAGCAATGAACAGCAGGGTTTAGACACAATAAATAACTTGGAGAGGCTGATTTGTCAGTAGGGTGAGTTTCCTCTGCAACTGATAAAGGAATAATCAGCATTGTCATTCTCCTATATTCCCACTTTCCTTACCCAAGCTTCCATGTGAAAAAAAATAGGCAGACACAGAAACAACAAAGATACAAAGAGGCAAAGGAACTATACTTATGAAACATTAGGTGATATATTTTATCCAAGTAATTGTTGATAATAGTAGTTACTTCTCATCAATACTTCATTTTAAATTGTCCAGGAGATAACCTGGAAGAAATAGAATCAGACCAGCACCAATTCTGGGCATATCAAATGAGTGCCCAAGCTACAGATCCTGAGCAACAAAGTGTGCCACATACTCCTGGCTCTTGAGCACTGTGGGCTTGAGGGGTGTGGGATGGACAAAGCAAAGCCCAATGCTGGTGGAAGCATTTTGCTCAGCTGGAGGGGAAGAATCACACCTGAACCTGTAGGCTCTGGCAGGAAGGAGATGCTGCTACTCACAGTGTTTCGGACCATGAAGAGGTGCTTAGGAGCTGCCTGAGCCTTTGTTAACTTCAGGTAGTTTGTCCAGCTGAATTCCTCTTCCTTATAACCTACAACCCCTCAGGAAGAGAAATGAGAGCAGTGAGCTCACAGCCAGGAGGATGTGAGGGTGAGCCTGGCCATCCCTGAGCCACTGTCACCCTGCCAGCATATCCTGCTGTGGGCAGACAGGACCTGCAGCAGCCCTGGGGTGCCCAAAGCCCATGGCTGAGGGCTGATGGGTGCTTTTGAAGGGGTGTTAGGAAACATGAGCAGTGGAGTGGAAATCCAGAGCACAGCTCCTCCTCCAGTCCTGCCTGCCCTGGGGCACAGCTGGTGGCACTGGGAGGTCCAGAGCAACAGGGCTTTGCAGCAAAATGTGAGCAAGCAGAGATGGGTGCCTGAAATGTTGTCCTGTGGAACTCCACCAGTACAGCAGCATCCCTCCATGGCCCCATGGAGCCACCCTGTCCCCACCTCAAGCTCTACATCTGGCCCACTCTTCATCCCCCTCCTTCAGCAGGACCCAGCACCCGAGCTGAATGAACTCCTTACCTTTGGGGGGCTGGAGTTTGTGCCCTGTCTCCTCAAACCAGCCAGCAGGGTGGATGTCAGGGGAGTCAGCATTCAGCCAGAAGTCGTGGCACTCGGAGTAGCCATCGAAGTGGAGACGCATCCGGTAGCCACAGACCTGCCAGCAGGGAGGGAGGAGAAGGAAAGGGCCATGGAGACCTGCTGCTGTCCCTGGCTGAGCATCACACCCCCTCCCACACACCAGCTCGGCATGGGCCACTTTGGGAAGCCAAAAGTCAACCACAGACCGGTGCCCAAACTGGGAGGCACAAACCAGACTCAAAGGGTGACCAGCACGGAACAAGGTCAGTGCAAAGGCACCATAAGCCCAAAGGCACCACAAGCCAGCCTAAAGGAGAGATGATCAGGCTGGTGCTTTATATGCCATGGTGGAGCACCTTGCTGGATCCAGCAAGTGCAAAGACTCCCTTTTCTGCAGCCTGTGAAGCTGCTGGTGCAGGGATTTTGGCTAAATGCCACACTGGCTGCCCGGGGAGCTCTGCAAGGCAAGGCTGGTCCAGCTGCCACAAGGCTGAGCGGAAAGTGGATCTGCATGGACACAAGAAGAGCAGTGGGATGCCTCCACACCCTGCATCTCAAGTGCCTGAGCACCTGTCTTAGGGACACAAGCTGCTGCCATCACCACAATCCCTCCCACTGTGCTGTGTCAGCGTGACAGAGACCAACACAGCTCCACAGTGCTGTGTCCAGTCCCTCCAAGCTGGCAGGGAACTCCCTGCTTGTTTGCCTGAGCTGCTGCAGCAGCAGCTCATCTCCTGTAGTGACAGGGCCTGTCTCCTCCAGGGGCCAGCTGGCAGCACCTCCCCTGCCCCAGAGCCTGTGTCTGAGCCAGGAGGAACCAAGGAACAGGGGCACTGGAGGCTCCTTACCTCAGCCACTGTCAGGATGAAGTACATGGATGGGTGCTGTGGGTCGATCCCCTCCAGCTTCATCCCCACTTTAAAGCCATTCTTGTGCTGGGAAGCTACTTGGTACTGGAAACAAAAATTAAACTACAATGTAAAACCAACACAGGGAGTTGGGTCTAGAACCCACCTGGGGAGCAACCACCAGGCAATGGGAGCTGCTGGGACCAAGAGACTGTGGGCCACAGGTTATGTTGGCATCCAAATTTTATTTTTTCCCATAGCAAAAAAACCCCAGTGTTACACCTCCTTATGGATTTACATCTCTTACTATTGACAGGGCAAGGTGTCCCTGGGGTAAAAGCTGCAGCAGGGGGAGCAGGACACAGGCCTGACTTGTTTGCAGCACAGCCTCAGGAGAGCCCACCTGGCTCCAGGAAGGGCTGGAAAGGCTCCATCACCCTGCCAGAGTCACAGCAGTGTCCTAGGCAAAGGTGGGGTGATTGGGATGGGGCCAGCACCTGCTGGGGAGAGGGACTCTGGGCAAATCAAAACTGGAGGCTGCCCTGGCACTTCCAGCTGACAACGGGAGCTTGGCTATTGCTCAGAGTCCCCACAAAACAGGGAAGCAAGGAAGAGAGGAGAAGGAGGAGGTGTGGGGAAAAAAAGGGAAAGAAAAGAGAAGATGAAAGAGGGAAAAAGACAGGAAAATCCCAACTCACATCCTGGAAGAGATCTAAAGGGGCAGCGACAGCTTTCTGCTCCTCCAAGTAGGACGCCCAAGACCAGCCTTCTTTCTTCTCCTCACTGGCACCTGAGCGCAGCACAAACGCACACAAACGCTGCTGAGGGGCTGCTCCAGCCCTGCCCCACTCTCACACAGGGTCCTGCATCCCTGCTCAGCTCAGCACCATCCTGCCAGAGCCCCTTCTGCAGCAAACCTGACTGGCTGCACCACGAGGGGCAGAGCCAGGAGCCCCCCGTGACCCAAATGTCCTCACCATGTCCTAGGCAGGCACCTGGGCTGCTGGAAGGTGTCCCTGCCCATGACAGGGGGTGGGACCAGATGGGCTTTAAGGTCCCTTCCAACGAGTCTGGGACTCCAGGGAGCGTGAGGGACGAGCTAGCAGAACACCAGACCTGACCACACTCTCTTCCAGCCAGAACTTCTGCTATGCCCACACAGGATGGATTTGTGGCAGCCAGCAAGATCCATGCACAGGTCTGGGAATCATTCCAAGCTGCAAGGGGCTCCTAGACAGTCAAAGCAGCAGCAGGTTCACATCCCAGCTCTGCCATCCCCTGCTCTGAGACAGCCACCTGAGCCCCATGGCACAGCAAGGCCACTCTGATGCCCTAGAGACGTGCCTGCCCATGTAACAGAGAAGACAGCATTGTCTCTTCACAGGCAGGGAGGTGACCCTTCATGCCTTTGGGAAGGCCACAAAGGCTTGCCCAAGACCTGTGAAACACGACCCAAGTCTCTTGCTCTCCAGCTTCTTTGTCTCCCTAATTTGCAGCAGCTGAAGGGACTCCAGGGGTGCTGTGCCTACTCCAATGCTGAGGAATTTTCAGACACAGATTAGCCATGGCAGCCGGCCTCAGGTAGGGCAGGCTGGCTAGAAATGCAGGGGAAAAACAGACCAACTCCTCCCTCCTTTGGGCTTAGGGGAAGAGGAGATGGAAAAAACCCAGAAACTTAGGGAAGAAATTAAAGGTGGACTTCAGTGAGCAAGGTGACTGACCTTGCTTTGCTGACATGTTCAGAGTGAAAAATACTTTTACTATTCCTTAGGACATAAAAAATGTGCCAGGCATGGCTGAGGAATCCATGAGTACAAGCTCTGCACTTCTGGGGAATGACAAATACACCAAGAGTCAGAGCATACACTGACTGCTGCACTGAGGCATCCAGGTGTGTATTTTGTTTGCTGAAGTACTTCTAAAATAAGAGAAAATAAAATGCTGAAGTAACAAAGCTCATCACTGCTTACTTGTATGCAGGCAGGGAAGGTTACATGCTCAGGACTCAGTGAGAAGCAGGTATGATATCTGAGATTCCTTTTTGACTGTAACATCAGGGGTAAATGACACCTGGCCCCTGCCACTGTCCCTGCACTTGGTTATGGAGAAGAGTATGAAGTTGGAGCAGTTTAATTTTAAAATTATTTTGACCATGATTTTCAGTACTCAAAGACAAATAAATGTCTATTTTCCATAAATGTTTATTTTCATGTTTCCCAAAGTTTTCCTTGACACTACAGGGAAAAAAACCAGCCAAGCACACACTGCATCCCTCAGCTTGTCTCCTTTCCTTCCATGCTGACAGCTCTGCTTTTGAGATCTCTGATACAGAATAGATCCCACAGGATGAGACAACCCCAAATCACATGGCCTCAGCAGCACTGCACCTACATGAGCAGCTCCCAAACTTGTGAGCTCCTGATGCCAGGAGGGAAGCTCCCTGTGAGCCCATCCCAAAGGAGGGCAAAGCCACACGTGGTGCAGTCCTGTTTGTGCTCAGGACAGCATCTCTGGGAGCAAACACAGTGCCCAGGAGCCAGTAACAAACTGAGCGCCCGAGGGGAGGGACAGGAAGCTCTGTCCAGCAGGGGCCAGTGCCGTGTCCGTGGGGTGCCCCCTTCCCATGGAGAGAGAGAAAGGAAAGGAGAGAAACGGAAAGAGACAGAGAGAGCAGGATCAAGCAAGCAGAGGAGCTCACAAGCCTTCAGGACCACGTGCCAGCGCATTGCAGTGGGTGTGTGACCCTGCAGGAGCACCAGAAGGGCCCAGCCCTGCAGGGGGACCCCAGCCCCAGCAGCAGTGCTCACCCCACAGCCACCCTGCCCTCCGTACCGTGCTGGCTCCCGTTCCACGCCTCGGCCTCCACATTGCTCATGGCAGAGTCTTCCACAGAGCTTTTCCTCTCTTCCTGCTTTTCCTCCTGACATGAGAACAGACAGAACAGAACCCAGAGGTTTTTGGCTGTGTGTTGTATCCTCACACTGGTGCCCAGGGCCATAGTGCATCCCCACAAGGTCCACAATGTGACCAATGCCTGGCCCAGAGACAGAGTGCCAGAGAATCTGGTGGTGGGAGCCTGCAGGGACTTCAGGGCTCACTGGCAGCAATCACACCTGGACTGGACCTGCTCCAGGCAGGGCTGGCAAGCAGAGCTTCCTTACCTTGTCAAAGTCCCTCCCCTCCCCAGGACACTCAGCACACAGACAGACACCCTCCTACTGCAACCCTTACTGTGGTGGCCTGGACTCAAGAGAGCACCTGAGAGGGGTCAGTGCCTACAGCCTGGCCTGGAGAATGTGGCACTGCCCAGGCCTCAGTGCTCCACATGCCAAACAACCAGCCCTCATCTCCACACATTCAAGTCTTTTTGGCATTTTGGCCAACCTGTTTCCCTTTTGACCTGCAGCTGCCAGAGCCCTGAGCAGGATGATGAGATCTGTGCACACAGGGCTGGCCTCCATCCCCCTGGACACTGGCTGCACCCACCCCCTCCCTGTCTTTGTCCTACCATTTGCTCAGACTCATATTCTTCCTCCGAGGGGCTCTGATAGTCCTTCCTCTTTCGTTTCTTCACAGGCTTGAGGATTTCAGTGGCATTGGTGCTGCTGGCAGAGTTTTCCACAATGACAGACCTGCACAGAGGGAGGGAGGGCCAAGCACTGCAGCCAGTGCAGCACAGTGACACTGCCTGGGGTGTCAGCAAGGGAGGGGCTGCTGGACAATCACTCTGCCCCCATTTCTTACTCACACATGACCCTACCCTCCTGTGAAGGGATGTATGCACACCAGTTGCCAAGAGTTAGAGCCAGGAACAGGCCAGAGTCACCCTCACACACTTGGGTGTTAGAATCCTGAACCCAGGGATGAATCAAAAGGAATCTAGTTTAGTATTAGGGCTCTAAGCTGCACCAGAGATGCTGGAAAACAAATCCTGAGAGTCACACACTGGTCAGGAGTAGGGCTGGAAATGCCCCCATGACCTGTGGCCTTCCACTGCTGCTCAGCCTGGAAGACACTGCAGCAACCTCCTGCTGCAGCAGATATGTGTTTACAAGGCCACACATGCAGCAGGAGAAAATGTGGCTTCCTTGGGAAGTTTTCCTCCCCCAGCCTGGCTCCAGGAACAAGCAGAACACACAGGACCCCCAGCACCTACCAGAGGTGCTCCCATCCCTCCCTGGAGCACGTGGGGCAGGGCAGAGGGATGGGCAGGGCCCAGAGCCCCTTCCTTTACCTCTCTTTGAACTGCTGGTGGCAGTGCTCGCTGCAGAAGCCCCTGCCCTCGCGGGCGCCGTCCCACACGTGTCTGCGGCCGCAGGTATCGCAGTGGCACAGCCCCTCTGCCGCGGGCTGCTCCGGCACGTCTGCGACAGCAGGAGCAGCACTGAGCCACGCCGAGGGACACAGACAGACAGACAGACACCAGGCAGCATCTGCTGGATGCTGGTACCTACCCCGCAAGTGCCACCACGGTGCCCTTACCCTGAGCCACAGTAGGATTGTCTCTGCTGGGGGGTGCCACCTCGGAGTCCCCATCTTTGTCTGTGTGAGCCTCCTTCACAGCTTCCACAGGAGGCAGCTTATCAGCACTCACCACCTTCAGCGTGCCATACTCATTGATCCGGAACTGGCAGTGAACCAAAAGCAAGGAAAGAGTTCAGCAGGACAGACATACAACTGGTGGTTGTTCTGCAAATGAGGGACAGGGATGGTCATCGGTGTGTCTGACAAGAGGACAACTCTTCTGAGCACAGCACCCCAGGCCCTGTGAAGGTGCCCTGCCATGCTGGGCACTCAGCTGGAGCTGGCAGGTGGGGGGCTGCAGGATGAGGTGTCCTGAGGCTGAGCCACAGCTGAGAAATGGGTGCATTTTCTGCAAGCTATCATGCACTTGAGGGTACCCCTAAGGCACCCAATGCCAGATGAGCACAAGGCTGCTGCTCCCAGCGTGAGGGCAGGAGCTGGGGCACAGCACAGCTTGGAAGGAAAGATGTCCTGCACAGCACGTAGCACCCCTGTGCCTCCTTGTTCAGGGCAGAACTGCTGCAGCCCCCCAGGCACCTCTGTGAGCTCTGTGCTAAGCCCCCAGGATGGCAGGGCCACAGGGATGGGGAAGGAGAAGAGCTGGGGCAGCTGAGGGATCCTCCAGCTGGGGTGCAGGGGGGCCAGGGCACATCCTGAGGGATTTAAAAGCACAAGCAGCTGTGGGGAGAGGCAGAGGGCTCAAACCCAGCGGCCCAGGGCTACACTTACCCGCAGGTTACTCCCAGGCAAAGTTGCCACCCCATCTTTCCACTCCAGCACACGGACTGTGCTGCAGGTCTGCACCCCACTGATCTGGGGAATGACAGCAGCAGTGATAGGCTCATTCCCTGCTCCCCTGTCTGGCCTCTCGGCCCCTGTGCTCCTCTGGGGCTCCCGGGGGAATCGCTGGATTTCTAAGGTGCTCGTGGGAAGGTTGATGGCAGTGGCGTTTGCTTGAGAGGGGAAGAAAGGAGACAAACAACCAGAGGCATACACAGAACAATTCACTGATGCAAACAAGGCTCAAAGGCAGCCCAGGATCCCAGAGGACATGGCCTCCCAGGTGAGGGCTCTGCTGTGGGCCAAAGCACAAAGGAAGCAGAGTGACGCAAAAAAATCTGCAGCCAGTAATGGCTCATGCTGTGGGGTGGCACCAACACTGTCCACATTCAGGGGTTTCCACTTCAGCCTGATCTCACACTGTCTCTGTGCCTGATGTGACAGAGTGCCCTGATGTGACTGGAGTTTGCTCCTGGACTGCAATTTTCAGTTTAGTTATGTTTCAAAGGAATATACTGTGCAACCCAGGACCTCTCTGCAATGAGAACTGAGGCACCTGGAAAAACTGGGAGATCTGCTTCTAGAGAACACCCCTGATCTCACCTAACACACAACCATGCTTTGCTCAAACACCTCCTAAAAGACACTGGTCAGCTGCACTCAAAATTGTCCCAGTTTTCAAGAAAGGTAAGAAGGATGACTGATAATTACAGGCCTGTCAGTCTCACTACAATGCTTGGTAAAATTAGGGAGAGGGTTTTTCTGGGAGTTACTGAAAAACACTGGAGAGGCAAGGCAGTCCTTGGTCACAGCCAACACAGGTTCACAAGGGGAAGTCCTGGTTAACCAACTGAGTTTCCCTTTATGGAAAGGTCATCCCACTAAGCAAAGGCAATAGATGTGGTTTTTAGGATTTTAGCAAAGCCTTGATGCTGCCTCTCACAGTGGCCTTCTGGACAAAGAGTCCAGTGCAGAGCTCATCCAGTCCGCTGTCCATTGGGTGAACAACAGGATGATGGCTCTCCTGCAGCTGGGCTCAAAGCCTTATAGGAACTGGGTGCACATCAGGCTGGTGGCCATCACCAGTGGGGTTCCCCAGGGTTTAGGGCCAGTGCTCCTAATTTTTTTATATTTTCTTTTTATAAATTATCTGGATGCAGAATGTCCATTAAGTAATTTTATCAATGACACTAAATTAGGAGAAGCTGTGGACACCCTTGAGGGTAGAGAGGCCTTACACAGAGATCTGGATAGACCAGACAGCTGGGCAATGCAATCACCATGTGCATGAAACCAGAGTAACACCTGGATTCTGCTCCTAGGATGGGATAATCCTGAAAATTGTATGACTTGGGGAGCAAGACTGGGGAGCTACCTGGAGAAGGGGCTCAGGGGCTTTGGGCTGAGGGCAAGTGGGACAGGAGCCAGCAGTGCCCTGGCCAATCGAAGGGAGACATCAGGGGGATGACTGTCCTGCTCTGCTCTGGGACAGCCTCACCTGCAGTCCTGGGGACAGTTTGGGCCCCTCAGCACACCAAGGACAGATGAGGGCTGGAGCTGTGCCCAGAGGAGGGGACCAGGATGGTGAAAGGTGCAAGGGCAGGACTTGGCAGGAGCAGCTGAGGCCACCTGGCCCGTCCAGCTGGGAGGGGAGAAGCTGAGGGGTGACCCCATTGCTGTCTGCACCTTCCTCCTGGGCAGGGGCTGATCTCCCCCTTCTGGGACCAGCAATGACCCGAGGAAATGGAGCAAAGCTGCCTCAGGGCAGGTTCAGGTGGGACATTAGGAAAAGGTTCCTCACCCCGAGGCTGCTCAGTGCCTGGAAGAGGCTCCCAGGGAAGCACCAAGTTCAGGGAGTGTGTGAACAACACTCAGTCCCTATGGTTTCATTGTAGGTGCTCCTGCCAGGACTGGGGTTTTGGACTCAATGATCCCTATGGATCCTCTCCAGCTTGAGCTATTCTGGGATTCCCTGCTAATGCAGCAGCCCAGGAGCCCACAGCCCTACAGAGCAGGCACCAGCACACTGTGCTGCCCTGGCTCAGGGCCCCTCCCATCAGGGCCTCAGTTTAAAGCTCAGGAAGATCTGATTGACCACAAACAGTCCAAGTGATGTGGGATAGCCACAGAAAACATCCAAGATGGCAACAGCAGCTTGGCTTTGCCTCCCAAGGTTTGGGAGGAGCACAGCTCCACAAGGAGTGTGGGCTGTCCAGGCTGGGGAGGCAGCAGGTGGAGGGGGCTGCTCCACATACCTGGAATGATGAAGGCAGTGGTGGGCAGGTGGGTGCTCTGCACCGTGCTCTCGGTGGTGACCACGTGGACACTGACCTCCCCAGCAGCACTGCCCTTGGAGCTCCTCACCACCTCCATCTCCCCCCTGCTCTCCATCACCTTGCCTGGGCACACAGCAAGGCCCTGCAGGGCAGCAGGGAGAAGATAAGTTAGGTACCAGTATAAACACAACAAAGGAAGGAGAAAGTGACTGCACAGGATGGTCTTTCCCAGCAGAAACCCCTGCAAGATGCATTCAAGGTCCACTGAACCCACATGAATGTCACAGCATGCCCCATGCAACCCTTGTTGTGAGGTGCCAGCTTGGAGCCTGCAAATGCTGAGGGTTTTTTCTCACCTGGCACCACCATAAGATGGCACGAGCACAGGTCCACCACAAGCTGCTGCTGGCTCCCACGGGGGCCCACAATGACAGATTGTGACTGAGGGCTGCCAAATCCCACCCTGGAGCAGGCAGAGCTCCCTGCAGGCCCCTTCCCGTTCTCCCGTCCGAGTGTCACCCTTGATCTTCCAAGCAGCTGCAAGAGAATTTCACAAGTGACAGCAGTTACTGGGGGTGTGAGTTACTGGGGGGAACTTGATGTCCCTGTACTCCACCTGAGTTTCTCACAGGACTGGTGATGCTCAACCTGTCTGTCCCAGACTGCAAGGCAAGATGTATTCTATTTGCCATCTGGATGGCAGTTGTCTTCTATTAACTGGGCAGTTTTAGTTTTCCTTATCTCTTCCACACCCACTCCACCCTGGGGGGGGAACATCTGCTGATAACAGCTACTGAATGTCACTGCATGCTGATAAGAACTACAGCATCCCACTGGGAGATGCCCTACCCAGAGGGAGGAGCCAAGCATTGCTACCCAGATACAATCTGGAGATTCTGGAATACCAGCACGGCATCTCCATTGGATTCCCCAGAGGAAGAGCAGCTGCCTCTCCCACTGGATCTTCAGAGGAAGAATCCATCCTTCTCCACAGGATCCCTGCTCCAGCAGAACTACACCTGACACTGCAGGAGGGCTGCAGCCACATTTCCAGTTGGACTGCCACCAACACCCTGACCAACAGGTTGTCAGGTTTAGTTCTGACTCCGTCAGTGTTGTTCTAGTGTACTGCATTGTTTATTTTATCCTTTTATTTTCTTCTCTATTAACGAACTGTTATTTCCTGCTCCCGTATTTTTTGCCCGAGAGCCCCTGAATTTAAAAGTGACAACAATTCAGAGATGGTGGGGGGGGATTCACATTCTTCACTTCAGGGGAGGCTCCTGCCTTCCTCAGCAGGCACCTGTCTTTCCAAACCAAGACTGTCTAGCCATGAATGTCAAGGAGGAAGCAAAGTGTCAGGGCCTCGAGGGCACCACTGGCCCTGGCTGGCTGTGAGCAGCCCCCAGCCATGGGCCCAGGGGCTCCAGTGTCAGCAGCACCCTCTCCACAGCACCTGCTGCCAGCATGGAGGCAGGGCCACACAGAGGACCACAGCCATGGCCTGGCCCCTCCTGATGCAATTTGAATTTGAAAGGAAAGACATCCATGTGGAAAAGAGCATACTCATTTCAGTGAAGCAGGGTTAGCTAAGAATTGGGCTACAAAGGACAAAGTCTGGAATTTTAAAACCTGAGACATTCAGATAAAGGTGTTACAATCAGAGGGCACAGAGTGGGAAGGTGCAATCACATTGAGGGGAGGATCTACTTCTCCTGGTTCTGTCAGGTTTGTGACCAGAAACACCTGATGCTCAACTGGCAAACAGCACAGATCTGTCTGGCTCTCAAGGTGCAGAAAAGCACTGTTAAGTGTCAAAACAGCTGAAGGAACTGAAAAACTAATCTGGACAACAGACTCCAAGTGAAAGTCAAAATGGATTTAGCAGCCAGCCTGTTTCAGTGCTTTCTAATACCCAGTAGGAATCTATCTGCTTTTTTTGGCACTTAAATCCAGTCAATCCTTGATTCATCATTGGGTTGAATATTTCAAGGACAACTCTTCATTTTGTGGGAACTTTTGCCCTTTTTAAAAATTCAAACCAAACTTGGGACTGGAAATGCCTAGAAATGAAGAGAAATAACGAGGCCCAGCGCTCAGGTTTATGATGCTCCACCTGATTTTCTCACAGTCTCTGATGTGAACACAAAAGCAAATATTTGCACAGGAAATGTGAAGCAGTAGTCAACATTATGGTTTCATTTTGGGTGCCAGGAGCGGGGAGTTGGACTTGATGGTCCTTAGGTGTCCCTTCTAGCTTGACATATTCTGTGATTGTGGGTCACTCTCCAAATCCTTACAGGTCTAGGCTGATGCTGTGGACACTGTGAGCTCAGGGTGAACAGAATGAATTTGGATTACAGACTGTGGTGCTGCTCTTCAAACTGGAAAAGCTAAACAACTGAGATTTAGACCTTAACTCCAGACAAGCCCTCCTCCAGCAGCCTCCTGGGAAAGGCCTCTCTGCAGCCAAGGGCACATCCCAGCACTGAGGGAGCCCAGCTCAGAGGGCTGGGAGCCACCCAAGAGGCAGAGGAGCCCATCCAGCCCACGGCCCTGCCCTGCTGTTGGACTCAGTGATCTTACAGGTCCTCTACAATCTGAGCAATGCCACCATTCTCCCACCAACTGAGCCTCCTGTTCCCCTCACCTGTCCCTCAGCAGCAGTGTGAGTGCTTTCCCCAGCACCCCTGGCTGGAGCAACTTCTGTGCTGCTGGTGGAAACCTCTCCCTAACTCCTTGTCCCAACTCCTGCCCTCTGAGCACACATGGAGCACAAATTCTATTCCAAGCCCAAAACTGTTCCAAGGCCACACATGAGCAGCAAGAACACAGTTGGTGTGAACTTGCAAGCACGCTCTTGCCACAGCTGAAACTCAGCAGCTCCCAGGGCTCTCCCACCTCTTGTCAGGGGCTTCCATGGTGTCAGACAAGAATTTCCCACCAACACTGCTCCCATCAGCCATAGCACACACTGGTAAACTTGTAACTCAGCATTCCTGGGGTAACCCCACATGTGTGGGCATGGCACAATACCTGGGCTGCAGAGCTCCATCCCCTGGAGGACTGAGAGAGAATCAGGATTGGAGCTCACAGTTGTTTGCAGCTCACAGTTTTTTAAATTCTGGTATAAATATATATTCTGGAAGGACACTATACAAATCAGTACTATCCCAAATATAAACACAAATCTTTTACTGTAAAAAGTGTTTCCCAAGGAATGAAATCACCATATAAAGATACTAGTAATAATTCAACTACCAAAAATCTCTCTAGAAACAAAACATTTAAAAAAGTCGATCAAATTTTATCTACAAAGTCATCAGCTGATTCCCCAATGATTCAAAGTTTTAGAAATTGTTAGTAATAAATTCATAACATCTATTGTTTCTGCTTTCTATAAGTAATACCAATAAATAGTAACTGTTGTTAATATTACAAAAATGTTTAAAAAATATTAACCCCTTCAAACACTTACTACTAATATATCAATTATATAATGTAAATTCACGAATTTTTGTAATAAAAACAACCTGCTGTGAAGTATCCCAGGTCAGGAGTGCTACACAAGGAAAAGGGGCTCAGCCACAGCAAGGACCTGCCCCAGCACCACTGCCACAGCAGGACAAAGGCACTTTGATAACCTTGTTCCTTCTGGGGGCAGAGAAAAGGCCATGGAGGGGGACCCAGAGCTCAGACAGCTCTGGTGCCAGAGTCCAGGCAGGCACCACTGCCCCAGAGATGCCTTCAGGGGATCCTGCAAGCTCTGGAGCGACCCAGATCATCACAGGGTAATTCAGAAACCCCCAGGGTCTGTAATTCAACCTTCTGCTCCCAGCAGGGTGGGATCACACCAGGCTGCTCAGGGCTTTACCCAGCCTGGTCTTTACTCAGCCTACCAGGATGCAAATCTGTAAATTAGCACAACAATGAGCAAACCAAACTCACACTTTTCCTTGGGTGTTAGGAAAGGGTTTTAACCCCAGAGGGTGGTCAGGCATTGAACAGGCTCCCCAGGAGAGCTCCAGGAGCATTTGCACAAAGCTCTCAGGCACGGGAGGGGATTGCTGGGGTGTCTGTGCAGGGCCAGGAGTTGGACCAGGATCCTTGTGCTCAGGATATTCTATGATTTGTTCTGCTGATTGCCCTAGGTATTGAACAAAAGCTTTATCTTTTTTTTTTTAGCTGTTGTCTTAAAAAGCTTCTGGCTTACACATGTCCCAGTGGCATCTGATAAAGCTGTGCCCACCCAGACAAACCAGAATCAGGCTGCTCAGCAGCCTTGAAACCCCCCACTCCCCAAACCAGCTTTTAAAAGAGCAACAGTGGAGCTGCAGCTGTTTTGGCCCAAACAGTGAGGCCCTGAGCTCTCTCCATTTTTCCTGGTATTGGGTGTAACTCCACATCTTACAGAAGGTGCAGGTGAGCCCCACTCCTCAGCCAGCTGCCCATCCAAGACACAAGGACTCCTCACATCCACTCCTCACTTCTGCCTTCTGCTGAGGGACAGCCAAGGATCCCTGGCTGGAAAAGCCAGGGAGGAGGAAAGCCACCCCAAGAAACCCCCACACACAGACACATGGTCCCTCCAGAGAACACCCCAATGTGCTGCTGGAGGGTGGAATTTTTCAAGACAATTCTCATGGGAGTGCTTTGCTCCCTCCTGCTTTGCTCCTGGAATCCTGTGCCCTGTGTAAGGGTAGGGCTGTGCACATGGAGCCTGTCTGCAGCCAGACCCCACCAGCCTACTCCAACCAGTTCTGACAGCAGGACCAGTGCCTCTGAACAGTTTGTCTCTGTCAGACACAAACCCTCAGGTTCAGGAAACAAAGCACCAGCACAGAGAATGGGTCCCTGCATTGCCCAGCAGGGAAGGGCATCAGCACAGGGCCCCTGAGTCTGACCACCCTGAGAGAGCTGGGGACACCAGCCTGTGCACACAGCCACACAGACAGGGACACAGGTCACAAAACACACACTTAAAGGCAACCAGGATCCCTGGCCCTGCTGCTCACAGAGGTTTAGCTCATCCAGCAGGGATCGCTGGGTGTTGGCACAGCCACGCTCCAGAGCAGTGACCCTGGGGCTGGCAGAGCATCTCCAAGGCTGCTGCACACAGGAGTCTGCAGCCCTGCCACAGCCTCACCCTCTCACCAAAGCACAGCAGAACCAGGGAGTGATCCATTCCTTGGGAAGAGGAGGGACATGCTGTGTGCAACAGGGCGCGGAGGAGCATGGAGAGAGCAGCTCCCGGCACGGAGCTGCTGCACAGCCCTGACAGTGCTTATAAAGCAGGATCTGCTCGAGAGAGGTGCTCCTGTTCATCACAAAATTGGCTTGAAGTACTCTAATTCAAACAATATTGACAGGTATTCACTTACTGGCTTCTCAGAATTTTAAATATTCCTAGAACCTGCACTGGTACGTGCTGGGGGCTGCTCAGCTGGGAGGAAAGGTCCTGCTGGACACCAGGATGCCCATAGGGCAGCAATGTGCTCCTGCAGCAATGCAGAACAGCGTCCTGGGCTGCACTGGGAGCTGTGCCACAGCTGGCAGAGGGAGGGGATCCTTTCCCTCTGCTCCACAGCAGTGAGGCAGCCCTGGAGTGCTGGGCCCAGAGCTGGGCTGCCCAGGACGGGACACAGGGACAGACTGGACAGAGTCCAGCACAGGGCCATGAAGCTGATGGAGGGACTGCAGCGTCTCTGCCATGAGGAGAGGCTGAGAGAGCTGGCACTGCCCAGCCTGGAGCAGAGCAGGCTCAGGGCATCTCATCCCTGGGCATGAAAAGCCAGGGGGAGGCTGCAGAGGGGACAGGGCCAGGGACAGCCCGGGGGCCTCGGGCACAAAGTGACCCAGAGGAGGGGCCCTCCGAGCTCAGGAGACACTGCTGCACTGGGAGGGTGGCCGAGCACTGCCGCAGGTGCCCGGGGAGCTGGGGGAGTCTCCATCCCTGCAGAGACTCAAAAGCCACCTGGACACATCCTGGGCAGCCGGCTCTGGCTGGCCCTGGTGGAGCAGGGGCTGGGCAAGGTGACCTCCAGAGGTGCCTCCAGCCTCCCCCAGCCTGAGATTCTGTACATTACTTTTTTCAGGAATTTCCTCAGCCATAACAGAGAACTTCCCCATCCTTGCCATCAGCTGAGATATGGATTTTTATTTACCTCCAGTGGCAAAATTCAGCCTTTAAGAAAGACCACCAGCTGGGATCATGCTAAAACTGCAAGTGGCACACCAGAGCACTACAGAGACCTGCAGGGCTGAGAGCTGCTCACTTGGACCTTCCCCTGACTTCTGGCATTGCCCAGGGCAGTGTTTAGGAGACTAATGGCACTGCAGAAAATATTTGCTTTGTATACACACAGGAGCACTCAGGAACACCCTTGGCACAGGCAGGTGGCCCAGTGGAGAAAGACAATCAAACACTTCTTCCCTTCGAAATTTGACTGCTGCTCCAAAGCCAGGAGCAAATGCCTGCTGTGGAACAAACCAGGGGCCACAAAGTTCTGCTCCTGGGTTCTTGAGCAGCATGGTGAGGTTTGGAGTGGGCCACGGTATTTATCAACATCTCAAAACCAGATGAAATGTCCTTCTGTGCAGTAAGAGGCTGTTCATGTTACACATTTCAAAAGAGAAAACAGATTCTGTGGAAATAGAGATCAGAGGGAGAAGTGCAAAAAAGCAGCAAGCTTTAGGTTCAGACATGGGCGACAAAGCAGAGACACTCAGGCTGGCTGTCACTTGCTGTCCCCAGGAGTTTTGCTGGCACCAGGATCAGCTTTCAGGCTTGTGGATCTGCTCAGACCCACAGGTGGGGAGGATCAGCAATCACCAGCAATCCCATGTGCCACTCCAAAGGGGTCGAGGTGACACCATCCAAGGCCAGCAGGCAGCCTGAAGCCCGGGCACTTCTGAGGGGCACAACGGGAACTGTCACCACCACCTCCCACTGCCCCTGAGGGCACCAGCCCCGCTCACCACCCACACCTGCACAGTCTGGATGTTTTTCCACACACAGATGGAAACATCTAAACAGGATGGATACCTGACCTCAAAATATTTTTAACTGTCCCGTGTTTTATTTTCTTTTATAACTAGTAAAAAAATCCAGGTTAAAACTAATAAAATCAATCCAAGAGCTGTGCACTGGGCTGTTGGTGCACTGCTAGGCTGGACCAAAGCCGTGCGCGCCGCAGGGCCCTGTCCAGGGCTGCAGTGCTGTCACTGCGGGCTCCGGGACAGCGCTGCTTGCCCGCTGTTCCACAAACACCCGAAGGAGCGCGGCCGGGCGTGCCCCGTGCGAGGCGCTCCCAGCCCGGCCCGGCCCGGCGAGGCTCCCCCGGGGCAGCGCGGTCCCCGCGGGCAGGGCAGGGCAGGGCTGGGCTGGGCAGCGCCTCACACCTCACACCTCGCAGCCCGGCCCGCGCCCTCAGCGCGGCGGTGTCCGGGGCACGGCGGCGGCCCGGCCGGAGCCAGAGAGCCGCTCCTGCCGTCCCGGCCCCGCCGCCCCCCTCCGGGGCAGCCCCGGCCCCTCCAGCCCCTCGGCGCGGCTCCAGCTCGGGGGATGTCGCGCTTTCCCCCCCGGCGCCGGGCCCGGCCCCGCTGGCCCGGCCGGGGCCTCGCCCGTGCGGGCACGGGGCTGCGGCGGGGCCGGGCGGGGACGCGGCGAGCCCGGGCCGGCTCTGCCCGGCCGCGCTCCTTACCTGCACCCGGGCGGGCGCTGCTGCGAGCCCCGGCGGCGCTGCCCGGCCCGGCCCGGCCCGGCCCGGGGTGCGGGGGGCGCGGAGCGGGAGGGGCGCGGGGCCGGTCCGAGTGTGCGCGGGGAGCGCGGGGAGGGGGCGGCTCAGCCGCGGCGTCGCCGTGGAAACGCGCGGGGCCGCATCCGCAGGGCCGCGCTCAGCCCCGCCGCAGCTTTTCGGGGGGATGCGGGAAAGGGGGGCGTCGTCATGGCAACAAGCGGGGCCCCCCCGACCGGCCGGGCAGCACCGGGGCCGCGGTGTGACGGGACGGGGAGCGCGGAGCCACGGGGTGATGCTTCGCTGAGGCACCGGGGCTGTGAGTGGGCTGGAGCCCTCTGCTCTGGGACAGGCTGGGAGTGCTCAGCTGGAGAGGAGAGGCCTCCAGGGAGAGCTCAGAGCCCTGCCAGGGCCTACAGGGGCTCCAGGAGAGATGGAGAGGGACTGGGGACACGGGATGGAGGGACAGGACACAGGGAATGGCTCCCACTGCCGATGGGATACTGGCAAGGAATGAGGGTGGGCAGGCCCTGGCACAGGGTGCCCAGAGCAGCTGTGACTGCCCCTGCGTCCCTGGCAGTGCCCAAAGCCAGGCTGGATGGGACTCAGAGCAGCCTGGGACAGTGGAAGGTGTCCCTGCCATGGCAGGGGGTGGGATGAGATGAGCTTTAAGGTCTCTTCCAGTCCAAACAATTCTAAGACTGTGTGATTAACCAAACACCCCTCTGAAAGGAATCAGACAAAACCAGAGGGGATGTGTCCTCCACAGCAGCCAAGAAGACCATAGCAGCTCCCCAGGCCTTGTCTGGCTCTGGTGCCAGGGCAGAATCCCTTCCCCAGCCCCAGAGAGGGACCTGGGGATGTTAAGGTGACATCCCCAAGATCCCTGGGAAGTGAAAGGATCTCTCTGACTGGTCCTGAGGTGGAAATGCAGGATGGACACACTCCAGCAGCACTTCCAAACAAACAACTCTGCCCAAACCCAGGGCTGCTCACCTGGCCACCCTTCAGTATTCTGTGGCCACACAAGGAGTGTGTTCAGACACACAAGGTCTGTCCCACTTACCTGCACAAAGCAGGAGTGGAAGGAACCAAGGCTGGAAGCATAAGGGCCAGATGTACAAAAAGCTTCTGAGAGGAGCCCTCGCTGTGTTTTGGACGGACTGGGGAGAGGTGTCTGCCTGCTCACGCTGGCAGCCAGCTCTGGCTGCCCAAACCCAGGCACAGAGTGTTCCTGCTCACTTTGGAGACTGTAGGAACAACCCCACAGCTTCAGTGTATCTGCAAGTTCCTTGCCACCTTGAGTTTTGTGCTCCAAAATTTTACCACATTAAAAATATTAAGTCAGACTCTGATAAAGCAACAGATCCTGCAAATCAGGAGGGAAGTAACAATATATTTCTTTGCTGTTACTGTCTTTCCCATTTTCAAATCAAACTCCAGTGGTACAGTGTAGAAAAAGATTTTCCCATATCAATCCTTTTATGCTGCAGAGGGAAGGTCAAACAGATTTGAATCAGGAGCAGAATGAAACTCAGTTACTTGAAAAGCAACCCATCAGTTCCCTGTTCCTGGGTAAGCTTGCTGCAAAATCAGGAATTCAGAATGATGAATTCCTAGGGAACAGCTACATTAGGTAAAAAAGAGGAAACAGCTTTGGTTTCCCAGTGAGCCCTCTGGCTGATGTAACATCTGTCCCTCTCTGTGCCTCAACTTCCACTTCTGTGACCTCTGTTGGAAGGGAACTGAACTGACAGCCTGGGGAGCTCTCCTGGGGAAGGGGCTCAGGGGCTTTGGGCTGAGGGCAAGCGGAAGAGGAGCCCTGGCAGCCCCAAGGGCCAGCCCTGCCCCAGAGGACATCAGGGGGTGACTGTCCTGCTCAGGGGCAGCCTCACCTGCACTCCTGGGGACAGTTTGGGCCCCTCAACACACCAAGGACAGATGAAGGCTGGAGCTGTGTCCAGAGGAGGGGACCAGGATGGTGAAAGGTGCAAGGGCAGGACTTGGCAGGAGCAGCTGAGGCCACCTGGCCCGTCCAGCTGGAAGGGGAGAAGCTGAGGGGTGACCCCATTGCTGTCTGCACCTTCCTCCTGGGCAGGGGCTGATCTCCCCCTTCTGGGACCAGCAATGACCCGAGGAAATGGAGCAAAGCTGCCTCAGGGCAGGTTCAGGTGGGACATTAGGAAAAGGTTCCTCACCCCGAGGCTGCTCAGTGCCTGGAAGAGGCTCCCAGGGAAGCACCAAGTTCAGGGAGTGTGTGGACAACACTCAGTCCCTATGGTTTCATTGTAGGTGCTCCTGCCAGGACTGGGGTTTTGGACTCAATGATCCCTATAGTTCCCCTCCAGCTGGAGCTATTCTGGGTTTTTGTGAACTTTTGTTTACTTAAACCTATCTCTTTGTAATGCTTTTATGACTTAATTTATTCTGATCTGGAGATTTTTCAACTCTGCTTGTCCATTAGTCCCACAAGACCCAATGTGTGTAGGGCTGTGCTGCTCTGGGACTTGTTTTGCTGGCATTCATCCCCACAACATCCTGCTATTCACAGGATGGCAGCACACATGGAGTAGTGCCTGTCGCTCCTGTCCTCGCCCAGTCATCTCCCAAAGCCTAAAACATGAAGCACCAGGAAGCTGCTGCCATCCACAGCTCTCATTCCCACTGGGAAGGTCGCTGCAATGCTGTGTATCAGTTTCATGCTTTCTAGGAGGGTGTTGTGTGTGAAGAAGCAATTGTGGTCTGGGCTGCCACATGTACACAGCTGACACCTGAATTATGGCAAGTGGTGGATTACACTTTCAGTGTCACAGAACAACTGGTTTTAATTGTCAGCAGATAGACTCAGATAAGGTAATTGGAGAGGCTCTTTCAGAAACACTTTTCTTGTGTCTCCCGTTACTGTCAGCACGTGCTCCATGCTGGAACCAGAGCTGAGCAGAACAGAAGCTGCTGTGGCACCCCCAGGTGAATTGTACAGCATCCCTGTCACCATTGTGATCTCAAGAGACTCTGCTGTTTTCCTCTCGTGCTGATGCTGAGCAGAACAAGGAGCACAAGAGCTGTGAAAGCACTTTGCACCTTAGCCCATCCTGCCCCAGCAGCTCCCTGGGTGCAGTTGTGCACTGTGGTCACACAGGTCACACCATGAGCTGTGACCCACTGAACGCCTCCTGGCTTAACAGCACTAACTTCTTATTCCCATTGGCAGGATGAGCCTGTTCCAGGAGCTGCACACACCAGTAATAAATCTACCACCTCCCCACCCTCCCCACTCCATCCACATGCCAGCACAGGCTGTCACTTCCAACCCTTGTGCCACCTGCAGCTTTCCCTCCATTGTTTTTGGTATTTTGGACTGAAATCACTGTACTTACTTCTTTCCCAAAGGAAAAACACTGGAGAAAGACTTAAGTGTCTGCTTTTAAAATGAATAAAAAGAGTATTTAAGATACTCTAAAGTAGACAACCCTGTCAAAGCCTCTTTCTATGAACTAGAATCAAGTTGCCCTTGAGTCAGAGAATCACCCAGAATCATGCCCAAAAGTTGAGTCCTAGTAGGAGCTGGTGTGAACTGCACTGAGTCATGCATGAGCTGCAGACATCTCCTGTGGTCAGCGCTTTTTTCTGTGGTGTGGATGATACCAACAGCTCTGCCATTCCTTCTCCCACAGAACACACCCATGTGCTTCCAGCCCAGCCTGGTAAAGACAGATGTTGCTAAAAGGGTGCAAGTTTATGAGCCACTCCAGAGCAGTTTGTTTATTGCAAATCTTTACTGGATTATGAAACAGCGGAAACTTCCCCTCTGACACCTACACACACATTTTGCAAACTAATAAAGTGTGAGGGAGCTGGGAGAGTTGAGCCCATATTCTGCTATTTCATAATTTTCGCCTAACCACAAAAAAGGGGGGGGGAAGGAAAGGGCTGATCATGGTGTAAAAGTGACTATTATGGTCCTAAGGACACACAGATAAAATTCCTGAACTTCTGTCACTACACAGAGCATTATTTGTGTTAGTTGTGCTTCTTATCTTTTAAACTAACATGTTCCTGTTTGCTTTAAAGAGCCCTGACAAAGCCAGGACACAGCAGAGCTGCTAAGGCTTAACAGCACTAACTTCTTATTCCCATTTGCAGGATGAGCCTGTTCCAGGAGCTGCACACACCAGTAATAAATCTACAACCCCCCACTCAATCCACATGCCAGCACAGGCTGTCACTTCCAGCCCTTGTGTCACCTGCAGCTTTCCCTGCACTGTTTTTGGTTTTTTGGACCAAAATCACTGTACTCAGTTCTTACTCAAAGGAAAAACTTTATCACCAACCACATCCAAATGATGAATGTTTCAAATGATCCCAGGGTTTGCATCACCTCTCAAAGACATTCCCAGCACCTCAGCTATTTGTTGGGATTTCCAGGCTCCTCAGGCAAGTTCCTACTTTCACGACTTTTGCTCTTTGATGTATGAAATTGCTCTGTGGATGTTACAGTGCCAACCTAAACTAGACCAGTAGGAATTGGAAATAGTTCAAGTGTGTGAAGAAGAAATCCAAGAATTGTTTTAAATGCTCCTCCCCATTGCTCATCTAAATGTGGTTCCAATCAGCATTGGGACAGAGTCATCTCTCAATTATAAACAAAATCTGCAACCACAGAATGGAGAGGCAGAAATGTTATAGCAGAAAAAAGGAGGGTCACTTACTCAGGCCCCTCAGCACTGCTCCAAGCAGTGATATTGCAGGGTGAGAGACTTATTTTAGTGTACATCAGACAAAGAAGTTGTGCCCTTCCTTACAGCAACATAGCTCTTCCTGACATAGACTCAAATAAAAAGAGAATCAAACAGAGGTTGTGGCTGTCCCATCCCTGTAAGTGTCCAAGGCCAGGCTTGGAGCACCCTGGTCTGGTGGCAGGTGTCCCTGCCCATGGCAGGGGGTGGCACTGGATGGCTTTAAGGTCCCTCCAGCCCAAACCAGTCTGGGATTCTGATTTAAGGACAAAACATGCATTTATGTCAAAAAACAAAACACATGGAAGGATGCCTTTTCAAATATAGGAAAAGGCCAGGACCAGAGTGCCGCAGACATCTTTTCATGAAAATCCTTTCTTTAGGATTTTTTCCTCCTGAGAAGCTGAGAGGCCTCAGGAACAAAATGTAAACATTGATTATCTGCTGCTGTGGAATGCAACAGGTGCATCTGTGATTGGCCCATCTTGGATGCTCATAATTAATGGCCAATCACAGCAGAGCTGACTCGGACAGAGAGTCTGAGGCAGCTGCCTTTGTTATCATTTTCCCTTTCTATTCTTAACTAGCCTTCTGAGGTGAAACCTTTTCTTCTATTCATTTACTATAGTTTTAATGTAATATATATAATAAAATAATAAATCTGCCTTCTGAAATGTGGAGTCAAATCCCCATCTCTTCCCTCATCCAAAAACTCCCGTGAACACCGTCACACCAGACTGCAAATACAGTCCCAGATTCTGAGTTTCACTTTTAACTGTAGTGTTGATTTCTCTTTCACAATTTGCTACAGGACACTTAGATTTGGTCAATCTTGCACCCTACATTTGATGACAAGGCAGGTTTCTCTTCTGTATTTTTAAAGACAAATTTTTATTATACCAAATGCAGAAAAAAACCCCAAAATACCCCAAAAAAACCACAAGAACCCCACAAAAAAGCAACAACAAAAATCCAAACCAAACCCCCCCCCAAAAAAAAAAAAAAACCCAAAAAAGTCAGGTAGCCCAATTCTGAACCACATCCCTATAATACTGTGTCCAGGGTCAGGTTATAAACAGTTATGACAAGGTCAGGTGGTTTGCCCATCAAACTATTGCTGCTGCAGGCAAAGCAAACCACATGCAGGTCCTGTAGCCTTTTACTTTTGTATGGAGATTAATCCCAACCCCTTTCATCACACCCAGAAGAGATCTCAGGAATAATCACACTTGTGATTACCAGCACACACCAGCCTCAGTGTTCCACTCCCACAAAAAGCGCTGCTGGCAGAGCTGGACCACTGAGGGTGTTTGGGTTTTGCTGGTTCCTTACAGCATTATCACAAGCCATGCACTTCACTGCCTGACTCAGGATCTGGCACTACCAAAATCCTCCTGGCTTTCCAGAGGAAACCCATCCAGAAGGGTGAGTCATGCCAAGGAATCCCTGCTTCATTGGCACAGTGAAGGGCAGCAGCCAAAGGAGACAGTGTGGCGCCAGTAACACAAAAAGAAATCTTGATATTTAAAGAAGTTCCAGGTAAATTGGTTAAATGCCATCTGGCATTCATTTTACAATGAATATAAAGAGTATTTAAGATATTCTAAATTAGACAACCCTGCAAAAGGCACTTTCTGTGAATGAGTCAGGTTGCCCTTGAGTCAAAAAATCACCCAGAATCATGCCCAGAAGCTGAGTGGTGTGAATGAATTTCAGAGTCATGCATTAGCTGGGACCTGTAATTCATCAATAAGGAGGACTCAAAACAGCTCAAAACAAAAAATCCTGGCTCAGAAAGCTGGGTGCAGCTGGTTAGGAGCCATCTCTGCATGGCTGACCAAGGCTGGGGTGCCCACGGCCTCAAAGTGGCCAGGACAGCCTCAGCCTGGCACTGGGGTCAGATTTAAAAAGGGAAAGTATCTACAAAAAAGTAATGGTCAATATCTTGTTATCACACATACTGGGAATATGTACATTCAACCTGGTGAGCTCCAAGGTCAGTCCTTCTTTTGAGGACTGTGATGTGTATTTTACCAGAGTTCTCCGTGAAGTTGCTTTCCAAAGAGGAGCAGTTCTCTCTCAAGTCTGACCTACTCCATGATCAGAAGCATAACCAAAGCAGCTTAACTCAAATAAGTATGTCCTCAAGTGTATCTTAGGCTGTAAACCTGAACTTAACTGTTCTTGCCCAGTGTTAATTCTGAAAGAAACCCCCTGTACTCCCCCACCCCCGAGATCCTGCAGCAATCAACACCGCAACACCATTTTTGTACTCATGCTAACATACACCACCCTCAGCAAACAGCTCCAACCCAAGAACTCCTTATCACAAATTGCCACCAGGGTCAGGTGCAGATAGCACTGCAGCAGCCAAGCTGATAACCTGGTCTTGTGGCAACACCAGGCACAGAACCACTTCAGGTTCCAGGAACATGAGCTCAGACCTGACCCCTCTCCCTAGGACCCCAGCACGGATACTCACCTGCAACAGGAAAATGGAGCTTTTCAGAGACCATCAGGAAATGGTGAGAAACTGAAATTTCAGGAGAATTGTTTACAGCATAAATGAATTCCAGGAAAGACAAGTTGGCATCAAGTCACATTTGCCATGTGCACTGTGCTGACCCAATTCCTCTGGGCAGGTGTGGAAGCTGGGACCAGAGGTGCAGCTGTCACACCCAGCCACGCCTGCAGAAAGGACAAGGTGACACACTGGGACACAAAGAGCTTGTGCTGGTTTCAAGCACACCACCAAGAGCCTGTCAAGAGCTACCAAGTCTCTCACTAAACCAAAGAAGTTTTCTCCATAAAAGCCTTGTGATTTCCCCAGCACAAGGCAGAGCAAGAATCCCATTTCACTGCAATGAACACAAGAGTTTGAGTCACCAATTTAATTTTATACAAGTCAAACTACACATTGTATAAAGAGTACAAGGCAGTTCTAATGTTTGCTACTGCATGTTACAAAAATCAATTTAACTATAAAGGGGATTTTTTGGGACGAGTCCTATTCCACAATTTAAGTGAACTGGCAACTGTGGTTTAGCAAAGCCTTTGTTAAAACTAGAACTCTAGCTCCAAGAGATTACATTTCCAATAAAGTTCGGACCTACACACAAGAGGATTATATTCTCCTAGTCTGAAGCAAAACGTTAACATAAGTGAGTCAAAGGGGAGGGAAGACAGATTTCTTTACCTGGGTTTCATGTCCAATGGGGATTCAGAGGCTGACAAACCATACAGCATACTAAGGACTTGGACCACAGCCAAGGGACACCTTCGTGTCTGACAACAGTGACACTTGAGATTCAAGCAAGAAACGTCAGAGAGCTTTTATTCTTTCAAGTCTGGAACAAAGGGGTTTTTAGCAATACTGTAGGATACAGGTTCCAGAGTACCTTTGTCACCTTTAATACAGTCTCAGTATGGGGGGAATGTTCTTTTGGCAAGTCAAGGTACAACATAAGTCCTCCAACTTGAGTTTATTGCTGGTCTAAAATCTTCCTAGTACTGTTACTGGTTTATACAGTTTGCTGACTCCTTCCAAAATTAAGATAAACTGTGTGACCTGCCCAGCAAGGCAATCCTGCCTTTGGCAGCAAGCTGAAACCTATGAAGCTAATGACACCCATGGTTCTAATGCCATGAAAAAAAAATACGAAAAAAAGGATATTTTTAAAAAGCCCATATTTAAGCCTGTTTATATTCAGTTTATTTTTAATATAAAAACCACTTTGCATTTAAGAGTAGTTAAGTTACTCCTGCAGAAATGCTATAAAATCAAACTTTCAGCTCAATTTCTACAAAATGGGGACTCTTCCTGCTTTGTACGACCATTCCACCTGGTATTGTCAAATTTAGGATAGAAATTAAACCTTTATGCCTTAGTTCTTAGGCCATTCACTCCTGCAAGAGAAAAAAACCAACTTCTGAAGTACTAACATAACACTAATGGCCTGACAGGTAGGAAAATGTTCCATAATAGTGTGCAAGGTGAGAGGAGACTTGTAGTCCTAATCTCTTGAACTGGATCTTGATCGTGAGCGGGACTTTGAGCGGGACCTGGAGCGGGACCTGGAGGCGGCTCTCTTGGGCGGTGACTCGGAGCGAGCCTTGGCCGACGGCTGCTGCTGCGGAGAGTTGGAGCGAGACCTGCTCCTGGACCTGGACTTAGACTTAGCATCCCCTTTACCATTTTCTTTGGGAGATCGAGACCTGGACCTGGATCTGGACCGGGACTTCTCTGACTTCTCCTTGGATCTGCTGTGTGAGCGTGACCCCCTGTCAGACTTGGGTTTGGATTTGCTCTTTGATCTGGACTTCCTGCTTTTGGATCGGGAACGGGAGCGGTCTTTGCTTCGTGACCTGGATTTAGATCTTTCGAAGAGAGAGACAGGGAGAGAGTTTATTCTGCAGGGCCTGCAGTGCACTTCCAGCAGCTGTAAACATCTGTCAGCGAGGCAGTTCCTGCACTGGCAGTGTTAACTCTGGGGCACTTACCGGGAACGGCTTTTGGAGACACTACGGGATCTGCTGCGGCTGCTCCGACTCCTCCGACTTCTGCTTCTAGATCGTCTCCTGGATCGTGACCTGCAGACATTTAAAATGTCATTCCCTTTCTCTTTGCCTGGTTGTGCCCTCCATTATCAAGTACAGGATGGAAGGGATCTTAAAGATCACTGTCCCTGCCATGGGCAGGAACACTTTCCACTATTCCAGGTTGCTCCAAGCCCTGCCCAGCCTGGCCTTGGATACTTCCAGGGATCCAGGGGCAGCCACAGCTGCTCTGGGAAGTCCATGCTCACAGGAAGAACCTTCCTGACTGCATCTAATACACTGTGCTATCCAGTAGCATAATCTAACAGAGAAAAGCTGCTACAGAACTTCTCAGGAGCAAGGGTGGTCCCACCATGGTGGGTTTAACATACTGTCAAGTGAATCACATCTGAGTTTTCACACGTGAAAAAGTGCTCAAACCTGGCTTTGCTGTTTGCTGTAAAATGTTTCCTTCTACACTGAGGCCTCCTCCTATTTCTAAACCATCAGCTGAAGGTGACTGCTGCAGGTAGGGCACCCATCCCCATGCTGATTGTCACCATTTTTGCTGCAGTGTGTCCCCCGAGTTACCTGGACCTGCTGCCGGAGTAGGATCGCCTGTGGCTGGAGCGTGGCTTGTCCTCCACCAGCCTGATCTTCCTGCCGTTTATCTCTGTGCCATCCAGCTTGTCCAGGGCGCGCTTCATGTCCGAGTACGAGCGGAACTCGATCACTCCTTCATTTGTACGTTCTTTGTGGGCATCTGCATAGGTCACCTCCCCAGCCTGCCTCATGAAATCCTGCAGGGAGCACAGGGCAGCTACAGAATGAGGGGGTTCTGCAAACAGCACTCAATGTGCACAAACACTTTTAAATTATTCTACTGCAACAAAACCAACATTGCTATTAAAGGAAGCTATTGCTTCCTGATATTCACAACAGACTCCAAACACAGAACATCAATACCTACTTTTAAATCCTGCCAACTACAGCGACTGGAAAGGTTCTCAACAATCAGCCTGAACTCTGTACGAACGGGCGGTCCGTATTTATCTCGTCCCGATTGTCTCCGACTGCTATATCCGCCACCACCCCCACCTTGATGTACAAAGAAACAAAGTTAGGTTGGCTCCTAGCACGAAGGAGGATCAATGTTCTGAAAAAGTTAGTTTAACAGTCATATTTACTGGAGTAGGACTTTATTTCGCTAAGCCTCCAATAAACTTTGCAATTTTGCCATGATCTATATTAATGGCAAATCAAACAGACTAACATCCTACAAGTCTGTGCTCCTATGATCTGTTAGAGAGTGACTGCTCCTTATTAGATTCACCTTGCTAAGTTTTATTTTACAGAACATTGTAAAATATAAAACTTAACTGATTACATGCATTTCTACATTTTACAAAAACGTTTACTAGTTACACTAAGTACTTACATCACAGTATGAGGTTTTTGGTGGTGGTTTGGCCACAAAACACGCAAGGTAACAGTCACCTAGTTCAGTTTAACCAGTTTTGTCTAACCCTTGGAATCCTCACCATCACCCTGCGTCTAATGGCAAAAGGCTGCTGTCGTCATGGCTTCCGGTAAGGTCAGCCAAAGGGTCATAGGGCAAGGGTCACACAATGTATGGAAAAGCCATGGCCAGGAAAGGCAGTCATCTTAGCCTCAGTGGACACAGCCTCAGCCCCACTGGTCACTTTTAAATTGAAACATCAAGGACTTGTTAAAAAGTTTGAATTGAACATGCAACAATTTTAAAACAACATAATACATTTGATTTTTTTAAAAAGACAGAAACCCACCCCCCCCAACACCATGATTCCAAACACCACCGAAAAATCAACCGTAGTACTTTTAGTTACAGTACTAGGCCGTTCAAGCTCTACACAGCTCAGCTCAAGAAGCTACACGAGCGAGCTGAGCACAGAAATATTTACAATACCCCCCCTTCAGCACAACAGATTCCTGCTCCAAAACCTCCCCCCGCCCCTCCCATATATCCAACTGAATCAATCACATCAAAGTTCACAGCTGAGCGATTCTCCCCCAGTTACACAACGATATTTATACACTAACATTACTGATGCAACATCGCTGTCACATCTTAAATGCTCCCAGGAATACTGGAGCCGTTAATTAGCACAGCAAACCCTTTCCACAAGGCCCCGATTTGGGAGCCACAACTGCTCCGGGATATCCGAGTGCGCCGCTGGTGCCGAGGAAAGCGCTGCAGCCCCAGCGGTGCACCGGGTACCCCCCGCTAACGACCCTGCCCACCCAGCCCGGGGCTCGGTGCCAGCCGAGCCCTGCCCGCCCCCGGCCCTGCCCGCCGCCGCCCCGAGCCCCGCGGGGAGGGACGGGCCCGGACTCACTGCGGCTGCTGTAGCTGTAGCCGTCCCTGTCGCGGCGGGGGCCGCGGGCGTGCTCCACGATAACCCGCTCCCCGCACAGGTCCTTGCCGTTCAGCTCGTACACGGCATCGTCGGCGTCGCGGGAGTCCTCGAACTCCACGAAGCCGTAGCTGGGCACAGGAGAAAGGCCCGGTCAGGCGGCGGCGGGGGCAGCACAATATCACGGGCCCCAGTGCACGCCGCGGGCCACGGTCCATTCCCCGGTCTGTTCCACACTCCCCAGTCCATTCCACGGTCCCCGGTGCACGCCACGACCCTCGGCCTATTCCCCGATCGATTTCACGGTCCCTGGTCCACGCCGCGGCGCCCGGTCCACTCCACGGCCCATTCCGCCATCTCCGGTGCACGCCGCCGCCCCCAGTCCATTCCCCGCTCCATTCGGTGGCCCCCGGTCCATTCCCCGGCCCCCGGAGAGCGCCGAGGCCCCGGGACGATGCCGCGGCCCCCCCGCTCCGCTCCCCCCCGGCCGCCATCTTGCGCCGGCGCCACGCGGCAGCGGCCGCGACATGGACGGGCCCGGCCGGCCCGGGGCCCTCGGGAGGGGCGCACGGACGAAGGCGCTCACCCGTTTTTGAGATCGACCTCGAGCAGGCGGCCGTAGCCGCTGAAGAAACGCTGGATGTCCTTCTCCCGGACGTGGTAGCTCAGGCGGCCGATGTAGACGCGCGGCATGTCCGCGGCGGGGGGGGGAGGAGGGGAGGGAGAGGAAAGGAGAGGAGGAAGAAGAGGAAGGGGAAGGAAAAGAGACAGAAACAGAGAGAGAAAAGGAGCGAGAGCGCTGGCGGCGTAAGAGGCGGAGGCGCTGCGGGGCCCGCTCCGCACGGCCGGGCCTGGCGCACCACAATGGCGCCCGCCACCAGCCGCCGCTTTTATAGTGGGAGGCGGGGCGCGCTGACGTCAACGCGCCGCCGCGCGTGCTCGGGAGGCGGTGGTTGAGGGTTGCGCGCGCGCGAGGGCGCGGGCGGGGTCCAGCGGGCGCGCGGGAGCTGCGCGCGGCTCTGCGCATGCGCCGCCGGTGTTCGGCGTCTCACGCGCTCGGTCCCGCAGAGCTCCAGGGGCGAGCCCGGCAGAGCCCCGGGATCAGCCCGAGAGAACCTCGGGGTCAGTCCCACAGAGAACTGGGGTCGGCCCCACAGAACACCGGGATCAGTCCCACAGAGCACCGGGATAAGTCCCACAGCGGCACGGGATCAATCCGAGAGTCCCGGGGTCAGATTCCTGCTGCAGGGGCAGGCACAGGCTGCCCCTCTCTCTCTGCCCCTCGGGATGCTGCAGAGCTTTGCTGGGCCCCCCTTGATGCTGCATCTTTCCCAGCTCACTCAGCCCGTCCCAGCTTCCCTTCTGCCCTTCCCTGGCCTCCTGCAGCTCCACTCCAGTGCTCCTTTGGGCAGGAGCTGCCAGAACTGCAGCCAGGATTGCAAATGCACACTAAGCAGGAGTCAGGCAGTGCCACGAGGATGTGCTCTCCATCATGGAGGAAGGGAAGAGCAAACAGCCCCAGCCTTTCATTCCCTGCCCTTGGGCTGACAGCAGTGGTTTCCCACCTCTCCTGTGTAGAGTTTCCATGGCTCCATCCCCCAGAGCCCCACTGCCCTCTCTGGCAGCAGCAATGGCCACATCAGTCTGTCATTCTCTGCTGCCACTCAGGACGAGTTCTCCCCTTGCAGGCACACGTCCTGCTGGGGATCAGCACTTGCCTTTCCTCTCCTCTCTCCCCACTGGCTGCTCTCCCATGGCCAAGGCCAAACACCTTTCTATTAACAGCAAACTTGGGACTCTCCCCTTCATTCCAGATCCACATATTTAGAAATCTGAACATGGCTTTGGACACTAGGAATTCCCCAAACCATGCTATGTCAATGGGGCACTGAGGACATTGAGAACTAAAGGTCCTAGGGCACAGAATCCCAGCATGGAGGAAAATCAGCAGCAGCCTCAGCATTAACTGACTTTGCCATGACTACAACATCTTCTCCTCCTCATTCAGAAGAATGCAATTACAAAAGTTAAACTGAGAAAAGGTGCTCTTTAGAACTATGAACACAAGGTCCAACCATAGCTAGGAAATGGCACTTTGTGGCATCTGCCAATCTCACCAGCACATCTTTCCTTTCCTTCTCCAGCTTTTCCAATTTCCTCTGCAGAGATGCCACCTCCTGACGGAGAGCTACAGCCTCTTCCTGCCTTTCAGTGGCCTCTTTCTCCAGGGCAATTTGGTGAGAGATGTGCTTGGCTTCTGCCTGCAACCACTCTGCAGAAGGAAAGGGGAAAGAAAAGAGGAAATGGGAAAGGGAAAAGCAAAGCAAAGGCAAACTGATGTGCATCCTGCAGAGACAACAGCACTGTCTTCTCTACCTGACTGTGTTTGCCAGGCCCTAAGCCCACAATGGCTCCAAAGCTGACAGAAATGAAGGAAAATTCCAGGCAGAGAAAAAGGCAGGAATGAAAGGGACAAGGTTCAGAGGGATAGGAAAGTGTGTTTGCTCTTGGCCTTGTGCGGAGTGAGCAAGCCAAGAGAGACAAAGGAGAGGGATGCCTGTGCAGGCCTGCTCCAGAGAGGCCAATAGCCTGGAGGCTCTGGCAGGGCCTGGAGTTTGGGGGAATGGAGCTGAGGCATCCAGCTACAGCTCCTTAGCACAGACACAGCACCTGAGAGGCACCAGCTGTGCACGGGATCAGCCCTAGCACAGCCAGATGGCACTGCCAGCCACAGCATCTTTCTCAAGAGAAAGCTTTCACTGCCACTCGGATGGAGAAATCTCCTGCTGTCTGTTTTTCCCTCTCTGCCATTTCAGGCCAGTGCCCTTTTCCTCTGCATGGCATCAGACATCCCTGCTGGTGAGACAAGATGGGGCAGCGGCTGGGAGAGGAGAAGCTGTACCTTGCTCATAATCCTCCATCTGTTTCTGCAGCTCCTGATTGTGGGCTCTGAGATTGTCCCTCTGAGCCTGTGTCTTCCTCAGCTCCAGCACCACGGCCTTACACTGTGTGGCCATGGCCTCTGCTCTTTCCTCAGACCTCTGGAGCCTCACACGCAGCTCAGACACCTCAGTTTCCAGCAGCTGCTTCTCTTGACTTGCCTGGTGCTCTCTCTTCTCTAGCTCTGCCAGCAGCGTGGCCTGCACCTGGAAGATGGATGCACAGAGCCTCAGGGACAGGGCTGCTCCTGAGGCAGCAGGGTGGGCCGCAGGGAGAGCAACAAAGGAGAAATCATTTCAGGCAAAATCATGCCAAACCCAGAAGGCACAGAAGCAAGGATTGCAATGGAGACAAATGGAGAGGAAAACAGGGAAAGGGAGGCAATGGGCATCCTTGGGCTGCAGCTCTGAACAGCGGCTGAACTGGCTGTGCTGGAAGTGCCCTGCCCAGGCTGCCACAGCCACCTCTGTGTCCCCACATTGCTCAGAGCCTGGCACAGGCACCAACTCTGGCTGGGACAACACTGCTAACAGAGGGACAGAGAAGCTCCAGAGGAGTCTGCTGCTGCTTCTCCTCCCACATTTCCTGCTGGGACCCGGGAGAGGATGGGGGAAAACTTCTGCAGCAGACACCAGATCCAGCCTCAGGCTCAGGGTGCAGCAGCAGCCCCGGGCAGAACACGGCAGCTGTGGATGCTGCTGGGAGGGGAAAGAGGTTGGGGCCTCCAAGGCAAAGGTGCTGTTGTGTGTCCCTGGAGAAGAGGATGCCACTGCACAGCTTACCTGGCTTTTGACCTGTTGCATTTCTCTTCTCTGCTGAGAACGGAGCAGCTCTGCCTGCTTAAGAGCAGAAAATAAGCCAGACACACGATTTTTCAGTGTCAGGTTCTGTTCTTCCAGCCTTCTGAGGCACTGGTTCTTCTCCTCCAGAGACAGGATCAGCCTAGAAGGACAGTCTGGGAAAACCCCAGGGTCAGTCCCACAGAACTCTGTCACAGCCTCCTGAGAGCCCAGGCTGCTCCCAGGGCTCTGTCTGTGGAGTCCCTGCCAGACATGGCTGCACAGGAGAATCCCAAACATCTGCCTGGAGTCACCAAGAGTGTGTCCTGACTTCCCTTTACTGGTCTGAATTAGGAAAATTCTCCCAATCTGTTGATAAAAAAACCTCTCAATGTCTAGATAAATGCACTGTTACAGTCTGCTGGGCTTTATATTCAAAGTATTTGTAGTGTACACTATGATTTGTATATTTGAGACAAACTTCTATATATCTAATTATTATATTGTATTACATTAAATATTTAGATTTTATATAAGCATTTCTATTCTAATGCAGCTAACATTTTTATATTGTATACTACATAATCAAAATAGTAAAAAGGCCGCATTTAGTTCTACTCCAGGATTTTTCCCAGCTGCTTTAAAAGCAGCTTGTGTTCAGCTCATGCTTCCATGCTGGAAAATCCCTGTCTGTGACAGGCCCAGGGTGCCACCCCTGCCTTCCCTTTCCAGGGTGTTGCTCTGAGTGAATCTGTAACAAAGCAACTCCTGAGTTGGAGTTAAAGAACTGTGAGAATCTCTTAATTTTTTTTTAATTTAATAAAAGCTTAATTCATGAGTGCAACAGGCAGTGTTACAGTGGAAAGGGCTTGGATGATTTCACAAATTCATGGAGTGTTTTCTGTGTGCAGTGGCAGCAAGTAATTTACAAGTTGCTGTATTATTTTTTTTTCCTACAATATACAGATATTTTGACTTAAATTTAGCCATTACACATCTCTGTGTAGAAAATTCAAAAAGCCTTTTTGAATTCCTTAATAGCCCAACACAGAGAGGAACAGTACGTGGGATGTTGTATCTTGTCCCTGAGCCTACTGAAGTAAAAGCTCTCTTGGAAGTGTTGGGATGTAGCTCATAGTCAGGATTTTCCAGTTTTAGCTGTTCTGTAGGAGAACAAGCTCTGAAGCACCAGAGCTTTCTCAGAAGCTGCTAAGTGGGAAAACCCTTTGTTACAAAAGTGTCACAGTGTCTCTGAGCCTCTCCTCTGGGCAGCAACACCGTTGCACTGAGTGAGGCATACACAGAACTAAGGAAGAATTCTACCAAAGACTTAAAGTGTAAAAAAACCCCATTATTTAAGTAATTTTTATCTCCTCTGGGATAACTACAGGTTACAGTGCCTAGTCCCACAGCTCCTCTCCCCACCATAGCTGGGTTCTGTTGTTTTCCACTCCTGTTCTCCCCATAAAATCTCCCTGGCACAAATTTAAAAACCCTTGACAGGGGCATTCACCTGGAATTGTCTGTGCTGGCACCTATGGAGCTGCCTGTGAGACCCACTGGGAACAACCCCATCAGACAGGAGCAGCTGAACCATCCCATGCCCAGTGAAAGTGTGAAAGCCTGGACTAAGGTCCAAGGATAAAGAGGAAAACCCAGCCTGGTTTTAAGGGCTTCCCTGCAGATGGATGCTCTTCTGGACCAGAGCCCTGGGGAACTGCCTTTCTCCAAATATCTGCCCTTCAGTGGTGTTTTCACAGCCCATAAAAGCTGCTCTCTCATAGATGATGATGCTCATTTCAACATCTCTGCCTCTCAGTGTAAGGAATTTCTTTCCTTGTTCCAACAGGGAAAAATAAATTCTTGATGGCAAAAGTGCTATCCATGCAACCTCTGAGCTCTGAGCCCTCAGCTGGTGTTCACATCAGCACCTTTTCTGGGGAGAACATCCCAGTGCTGTGCCCTGGAGGTGGATGAAGTGCTGCCTGTTCAGCTCAGCGCTGCACAGAGTGGGAATGATCACAGCCCTGTGCTTCCAGGCTGGGTCTGTGCACACAGAGAGCTGGGATTTGGCCCTGCCCACCCTGGGACCACAGGTGGTGGCAAACAGAAGTACAGGAGGGAATTGGTTCTCTTGTAATAAGACAACCTGACAAACCCACTCCCAAAATCAAAGTCAGGTTAGAAAAATCCCCAAAACAATTGGCAACAAAACAAGACCAGAGTGAGACAGATCAGGAAAGGACAAACAGCACTAGGAGTGCATTTGCTGGGTCAGGGAATGTCTAGATGGGAACAGGAGACACAGTTCCCTGCTTCCTGCTCGTGTGTGAGCAGATCCAGCAGGATCTCAGCACAGGCACCTCCCTGGGGCTGGGCCAGCACGGCCCCAGAGCAGCTCCACAGGCAGAGCCCCTTTCTCCAAAGCATCAGTGCCTGGGCTCTGAGTGCTCTTTGGAACATACAGAGCATGAGGAGTCCCGTGTCCCACGGAATGCTGATACACCAGCACTGGCTGTTGTGTCTTTCAGGCTTCAGGGGCCCTGACAACGTGGTGGCTGTCTCTGGTGGAACATCTCAAGGCCCCTGGCAGGTGGCAGCAGAGTGAGATTTGCTGAGGCCACAAGAAAAGGGAGGGAGGATTCATTTTGGGATCTCATCCTTTTGTTTTGTTTTTCCATTTCTATCCTTCAGAAGGAATCCAGAGTCTTCAAGGTGCCTCCTCACTTGGTACCACATCTCCCTCCAGTGCCCTCTCAAGACATTTGCAAATGTTTCCTTCTCACATCCTCTGCCCTTTTTTCAGTGTTAGTCTCCCACAATCAGTGATGTGTTTTTCACATTGTTTGTTCTTCCTCTAGCTTTGTCCCACCTTGGTCCTGGATTAGGACCAGCCTGGGGCCCAGAAGGTGAATGGCAAAAGCTCCCCCTATTCCAAGGCCATTTAGGGACCTCTCTGACCAGCCTTGGCTGTAGTTAGGATGGCCTCACCCTTGTGCTGTCTTATTCCTTCTCTTTTGCTCTCTTGGAGATCCTGGAACAGAACTGTCTGTGAAACAGTGACACAGTGACCAGAGGTGAACCTCATCTCTCCCACAGTGCAGGCAGGCTGGCAGAGGTTGCTCAGAGCAGATGCAGATAAGATCCAATTATCTTCATCCTTCTGGATCAGTGCCTGACCTCTCTCTGTGTGCCCTGCCATTTTTACAGCCCTGACTGGCAGTCCTGTTCCTGGCACCCACGAGCACAGGCTCAGCCCTGAACCCACAGCTTTCCTCACACCCAGAGGGATGTGTGCTCCTGGGACTCAGCATAAAGCCCAAACCTGGGAGTTTTATGGTTTGATCCACCAAATCAGCTGGAGCTGCACAACTGGAAGCTGCAACTCTGTAGTTCAAGCCTTTATTCCTTTTCCCTGGGCATTTAAGAGAAATGAAGACAGATGAGTATCATGGTGTTTCTGTGCCACAGTGGAAGGAGGGAGGAGTGTCAGAAGAAGAAATTACATTCATCTTTTTCCCTCCTAAGGGTGAAAGACTCTGATCTCTTGCTACAAAGGTTCAAATCTGTAATTAATCATAATCTGGGACATATGAAGCAGAGCTCTGGTAACCTTCTACAGGCCTTTTATTGTTAGTCCAATATAAATATCAATGTAATTTTTCTGTCTTATTGGGGCCTAATATTTGGCTTGTCATTATTTCTTATAATCTGTTGTCAGAGGAGCCCTCAGCGTTGAATTCATGTTCTTTCTCCAGCTGTTCCAGCAGCAGGTATGGCCATATAGGAATGGCTCATGAAAACAGTCTAAAGTGTGCATAATTATGAATTTATTATCCACCAGCTGTATGTTGCAAGACTGGTGTGCCAGGATGCTGCTGTCAAATGCCTGACTGTTTCTGTTGCATTTCCTTCCCCCATCACCCTGCTCTTGTCGCACTTCTCTGACTGGGAGCCCAGTTCTGAACGTGGGGCCTGCTCCAGAGGCACAATGAGCAGATTTTCTCCCATCTTCCCATAGCTCCTCCTGGGGAGCCCATAGACAGTGACACCAGAAAGATTCACATATAAAACACCCCAATTCAGCTCAGGTGTTCCTGGGGTGCTGCACTGTTGGGGTCATTCCCAGCCTCCCTGAGGGTCTCACCTTCATCTTCCCTGTGTTTGTGGGGAATGGAGGGAGAGCAGAGGGCAGAGGTGTCCCCATAGCACCTGAAAGTGTGGCCCTGCCTACAAGGGTCCCTTCTTCTTGCATGTGGCTTTTTCTCTCCAAAATTCAGGATCAGGGAGCATTGCAGGGGGATAATGTTTTCTTCCATAGGGTGGGGGAAGAAAGCAAAGGGGTAAAGAAGCAATGTCTCAGAGACAGGCCACAGCAAATCAGTGAGCTTCAATTGAATGATTTTTCTATGGAGTTTTAGTTCTCCAGCTGCAATTCCTAAGGATTTTAAGTCCTCTGCCCTGTTAAAACATGAGAGCTCCAAAAGCTATTGGCATCCAGTCATGGCACAAGCTACAACTGCCTCTCAGTCAGGTGATGTTACCAGCTCCAGGAGCTGACCAAGCAGCTCATCCATCTGCTGTGCCTTAGGACTTCTTTGAGAGCCATCCCAGCCACTGACTCCTGGGTTTGGATCAAAATGAGACCCCCTGACACGTATGTAGAGAGCTGCTGAACTGACTGTGACTGTTTCTGTGCAGCACTGCTGGAATGGGACTTTCCCCCACTGTTTCCTTTGCAAAATGTGAGGGAATGTCCTCATACGCCTTGTGGGTCCCCTCTGGGCTTGGTGTTTGAAGTGGCCAGTGCAGGAGAGCAGCCAAGCAGGGATGCACGTGGGCTGTGCTGGCTCAGACTCCTCTCTCTCTTCTGCCAATGGATTCAGTCCCCCATGGTCCCTCCATGTCAGCAGGGGCTCCCAGCATGGCTCAGAGTGGGTGTTGGTACAGCTAGAGCTCACACATGCTGAGGGAAATGGGGATCCTTGGGCTCTGAAAGTGTTTGTTCCTTTGCCCAGTGGCACCATTTGATGTTTTGTGGACTTATTGCGCCTCCAGCATGGTCACAGACTCCAGCCAAAGTTGTCTCTGTACTCCAGGTTGAGGAGGCAGGAGGTTCTGCCTACCCCTGAAAATGCTACAGGAGGAATGCCATCAATTCTGTGCTCACAAAAAGCACTGATTGCACTCTGAACCCAAATTTCTCATTTTATTCACTTTGGGGGCTGTATGAAAGGGCTGTCAGCTTCTGCTATGGGTACACACAGAAAATCAATTGGTGTCTCCACGTGGAGTGTCTGGACCCAGCTGGCACACTGCTGGGTTAATAACATTGTGCTGCTTTGGGCTGGGCTGGGGTTAATTCTCCTCACAGTGCCTGGTGTAGGCTGTGCTTGGGAGCTGTGCTGGAACTGCTGATAACTCAGGGGTGGATTAGTTACTGAGCCAGAGCTGTTCTGCTCCTCACTCCTGCAGCAAGAGGAGTACCCCAGGGACATCCCAGACCATAATGTAAAGCCAGGGAAGAAGGAGGAGGTGGGGGATATTCAGTGATGATGATTGTCTGCCCAAATCCCTGTTACCATGATGGAGCCTGGCTGTTCTGGGCATGGCTGAGCACCTCCCTGCCCACGGGAAGTGGGGAATTAATCCCTTGCTTTGCTTTGCCTGTGTGTGCAGCAGCCCACAGGAGTGGGTGCCTGCTGTGGGGCTGCAAGCGTTCCGGAGAGTGACAGGTTCGATTGGAATGTGCTGGGTGGAATCTATAGGTGTGAGTGCTGTTGAGCTGTTAATTGGCAGCTCCTGTGCTTGCCGGGGGCTCGGCTCACGCTCAGATGGCAATCTTGTGCTCATTAGTGGCAGCTTTTGGCGTTCCCTGCTGGCTGTGGTGCCGATCATCTCACTGTGCTGTGCCTGGGAATACCTGGATAACAGCCAGGGAGATGTGGCACCACTGCTGTGTCTGTGCTGGGCAGGCTGGGCAGGCTGGGAGCCCAGGAGAGCTCCAGGCAGAGGGACTGCGATGAGCCTGTGCAGGAGCAGGTTCTGTGTTAAAGGGACTGGAGCTGGGATGAGCCTGTGCAGGAGCAGGTTCTGTATTAAAGGGACTGGGATGAGCCTGTGCAGGAGCAGGTTCTGTATTAAAGGGACTGGAGCTGGGATGAGCCTGTGCAGGAGCAGGTTCTGTATTAAAGGGATTGGGATGAGCCTGAGCAGGAGCAGGTTCTGTATTAAAGGGGCTGGAGCTGGGATGAGCCTGTTCAGGAGCTGGTTCTCTCCTAAAGGGGCTGGGACCTGGGGATGAGTCCACACACGATCAGGACACCCCAAAGTGTCTGTGATAGCTCCACACCAGGACAGGTACTTCTGGAAGTGTGTGGCTGTGGGGATGTCCATCCTGCAAAAGCTGTGTCCCTTTAGAGAAAAGGATAAATCCACACTGGAGAAGGGACATCTCAGGGCATCTGGTGCTGTGGGATAAGGCCATGCTGCAGCAGGTACACTTTGAACACCCTTGGCTGGGCATGAGGCCATGCTGGAGCACCTGGAACTGTGTGCCCATGGATTAGCACACCCAGAGGGATGGAGGCAGGGCTAGGGCCCTGTTGGAGCAAGGCACTCCCAAAGGGAATGTGGCTGTGGATAATGCCATGCTGGAGCTGGTGTGTCTCTGGAGGTGTTGCAACCCCTGGATGAGGTGCAACTCAGAGCTCTGTGGCTCTGGATAAATCTGTGCCACAGCAGGTATATCCCTGTGGAGACTGTGGCTCATGGATAAAGCTCCACTTGGAGCAGGGACACCCCTAAAGGACTCCAGTCTGTGATTAAATCCAAGCTGGAGCAGGGGCAGGGAAGGAGGGAAGTGTTCACTGCAGTGTTAAACCCGATAATCAGGTCCAAAGAGGTGGAGATTGCCATGGAAATATCTTTAAATTGTTGTAACCCAGGATTTGAGTTGCCGGCTATGGAATTACTACAGCAGGAACCACCTGGATCAGTGGAGGAGCTACACAAGGAACAGTTGCAGGGCAGCAGTGACCTGGCCTGGGCTGCCTTGGGTAACTGCCCACAAACAGCAGCTCTGAGTGACCACCATGCCATGGAGCCCAAAGGCATGGAGTAAATAAGCTCAATGCTCACTTTGTGGACATTTTACACTGTGGTCCAAAGACTAGGGAAATGATATCTGTGTATTATAGCAAAAGATGGGAAGTGGGCTGGTGGTTAATGAGCTTCTGTGGATACTGTGGGACCTGAGCAGGACGTGATTGGTATGGAATAAAGGGTGGAGTGTGCTTCTTTTGACTGGGATGGAGTGAATTTTCTTCCCGGTAGATAGCACCAGGCTGTGTTTTGGATTTGTGCTGAAAACAAAAATCCTAATAAGACAGGCATGTTTTAGTTCCTGTTGAGCAGGGCTGGCACAGCCAGGGGCTGTTCTGCTCCTCTCCCCAGCAGTGATGTTACCATGATGGAGTCTGGCTGTCCTGGGGATGGCTGAGCCTGCCCTGGGGAAGGGGGGAATGAATTCCTTGGTTTGTTTTACTTGTGTGTGTGGATTTTACTTCCCTATTAAACTCTCTTTATCTCAACCTAGAGTTTTTTCCTTGATTTTGATTCTCTCCCCTGTCCCACTGGGGTGAGGGAGTGGCTGTGCAGGGCTGAGCTTCCAGCTGGGACTAAACCATGACAGAAAAGTCACAGAACATGTGGGAAACCTCTGCCTGAGCTTAGACTAAAAACTGATGTATCCAAGCCCAAATCCCCAGCCTCTGCTGCCTTACAAGAATATAAAAGATGAGCGATATTTTTTTTTATATGGATCCTATGAAGGTCTTCTAGATATCCAATATCTGGAGCAGCAAGGCAAGGATTCCCAGCTTATTTTTCCTTCAGATATTCCTCAGGTGAAAATCTCAGATCAATTCTGTCCCGTCAGGCAGAGCTGGGCCAAGGGATGTTCACACGGACTTCAGTTTGTCTGGCCACAGTGCTGGTGGTGATCTTCCACACTGGGAATTAAAGAAGTTGTGGTTTTTCCTCTAGCATTTTCATTTTAAAAACATGTTGGTTTTATTCCTTTTCCTGCTGGGCTTCTCCCTGCTGTTCCTGCCACATTCCTTAGCGATTGTGCTGGCTGCCCAGCAGAGGGGTGTAGAAACCAGCACAGGCACCAAACCCGCTCCCACTGCTCCCAGCTCCTGTTCCCTGCTGCCCCCAGATCCCGTCCCTCTCTCTGGAGGAGGCAGGGAGGTGATGGAGGGGGTGAGGAGGAGCCGGCCAAGCCCCCCAGGAGTGCTGGTGCCTGGCCCTGGGCACAGGCAGGGCTGTGCCTTGGGCACCACTCCGGGCACGGGCAGGGCACAGACACCAGGGGTGATACCTGCAATCCTGGGGTGAGGAAACCCCATGGGGCTCCCAGCCTCTCCTGGATTGATTTGCTTGGAGTGCGTGGCTGGTTGAGGAAGCTGCCAGCTGGGTCTGCATCCCGTGGGAATGAAGGTGTGTGGTGTCCCCTGGGAGCTCTGGCTGTCCTTTCACCCCATGGGTGACAGCAGCAGGCCATGCATGGCAGCTCCTCTCACATCCTGTCCTCCCCACCTTTGCAGGCTGCTCTGTCCATGCCTGGATGTGTTTTCCTAACGAGGCACTTCAGGGCCTTTCAGATCAGCTCCAAATTCCCTTCTCTCCATCTGCTTCCCAGCCTCTGTCCATCTGCTCTGCCAGGCCTGGCTGACATTTGTCACCGTGGGGTGGCTTTGGGCGGTGCAGCCGCCCTGGGACAGCCCGGGCAGAGCTCACTGCCCATCCTCCATGGCTGCCAGACCCGTGGCCAGGATGAGCAGCAGAGCCCAGCCCCTGCTCTGCCCTCACCCAGCCCTGCCCCTGTCCCTGTTCCTGTCCTTGTCTCTGTCCCTGTCCTTGTCTCTGTCCCTGTCTCTGTCCCTGTCCCTGTCTCTGTCCCTGTCCCTGGTGCTCAGCTCTCCCAGCCCTCCTGTGCCAGTGTGGGGCCACCTCAGGATGGGGAGAGCCTGGTGCAGGCACAGGAGGGAGGGGATGGGACTCCAAAACCTCAGTTTGCCCTGAGGATGGGGATTTGCTGAGTGCCTTTGCCTGCCTTCCTGATGGACTTCTATTCCCTTCTCCAGCTATTTGCCTTCCACTGGGGCTCAGCACTTTTGACTCTGAATAAAGCCAGAAATTCCCTGGACTCCAGGAGCTGGATGAGTGGAGGGACTTTGTGACATTGCGGCAGAAGTGTTGAGTCATTAAACTGACGTCCCAGAAAATGCTCTTTGCATTAAGGAGATTAATCACAGATTTCTTTATTTTTTCCAAAAACCCTCCTTAACTTGTGTGAATCCTTCCTCTGAGTCCTTCTCTGTGCTGCCTACGATACTTGGCCTCCTTGGCTCAAGCTGAAACTGATTTAGCATTAAAAATGCCATTCCCAACAGTATTAATAACACCTAAACCCTTATGGGTGGAAATCCAGAGAGCTGATCTCCTCTCTGGGAGGAGATCAAAGAGCTGATCTCCTCTCTGAAGCAGCCTGTCAGCCTTCCTTCCCAGCCATGGGGAAGGGGCACAGTTTGCAGTAGTGGGAGCTGGAGTAACAATCTTTCAGGGATGAAGTGGAGGGTTCAGGCTGGGCAGCAGAACTCCTGAGCTGCTGGTGCCCACCCATTAACCCAGCACTGCTGGGATGGGGAGGCTGTGCCCCCCTGGTGGGTGGGGGGCTCTCCTTGCAATGCCGGCAAGGATCTCAGCTGGAGCAGCGCGAGGAAGCCAAGCAGGAGGATGGAACCTGCTGGCCCAGGCTCTGGAGCAGCCCCAGCTCTGGGAGATGTGCTGGGCAGAGCAGAGGTGTGGGGAGGAGCTGTGAGGGGATGTCCCCCTGGGACAGTGCTGGGGACACTTGGAGGGATCTGGCACACAGGAGTGGGGCTGGGCTGGGCAATGGATTGTCAAAAATGACCCTACACTGCCCAGGGAGGGGAAGAGTCATTAATTCACCCTGGCAGGACCTCAGAGCATTCCTGTCCAGTCAGGAGAGCAGCTCAGAGCTCAGCTGCTTATCCTGAGCATGTAATGAATGATACAAGACTTCTACACAAGGATAAACATTATCAAATAATTTATTCTTAGATCTTTGTACATGAGCAGAGATAGAGATTTATTCTCAGCAGTGCAAACTGCTTTCCATGAAGGTTGTGTCTTCAGGCTTTGAATTAAGATGTGCTGAGTTTATGTCTCCCTGCCACAGCTTTATGTGACCAGACTTCAAAATTGACCTGGTAAATCCAGCAGAACATCTCTGGGCTGTGCCATGAGTAAGAAACAGAGATTTAATAGCACACATAAGTGACAGGAAGAAAGACCCCAGTGCAGGTAACTGCTGGTACACCTAGGCTGTCTTTTGGGCTGAGCTTACAGGAGCTGGGGTGGAAGGTGCTGAAAGGAGAAGATCAACCAGTTTGAAGATCAACCTGACACAGAGCAGATCAACCAGTTTGTGGATTTTTTCAAGAAAGAAAAACCACTGTACTGTAAGAACAGTTTGTTAATTTGCTTCTTCCCTGATTTTACTGAGTTGATGTTTATTTTCCTTCTATTTTGAGGGCATTACAGATGCTCATATTAACAAGAGGTTTGCACTCATGGCTTAATTTTACCCTTTTCCCAAGACTTGCTGACAAGTCTATTGATAAAAATGGTTTCATTTTCACATAGCACAAACACAGATGGAAGAATATTTGGGTGTCTTATTAAAAAGATTGTCTGGATGTCATTTAATTAGCTAATTTTTTTTTTTATAGTAAAACCTGAAATGCATCCATAGAAAAATAAATCCCATGGCTGTAGCATTGCCACATGGTGTGCAGATGCAGATCTGGCTGCATTCCTGTCACCTGGGTGAGGGCACAGCAGTGCAGAGGGATGCCCAGGGACAGCAGATCAGTGGGTTTGCCCTGGGATGGGCTGTGGATCTCAGATTTTCCATGAGATGGCACAGAGCATTTTGAAAGTGCTGCAGTCACTGTGGTGGCCTCAGCATGTGTCACAGTGTGGTGCTGAGGGTGATGGCAGGGATCTCCCTCTGCCTCCCCAGGGAGCTGAGCCTGGAGCAGGGCATCCCCCAGCCCTGTCTGCAGGGGCAGGGCCAGGCTGTGACCATGAGAGCCCCAGAGGAGGCCTGGCTGCCAGGGCAGGGCTGGGAAAGGAGCTGGAATCAGGCAACTGCCCCCTGGCCACTTCCAAAAGCTGCCCCAGTACCCTGTTTTCCACCCTGGGAATGAAGCCTTGAGATTTAGGAGGAACTCAGCCAGCTGAGAGCCATCCTTCAAATCCTTACTGAAATCCAACCAGGAATTAGTGCAGACCTGGCTTACAGTCCCTGCAGGAAACCCACAGCACAGGTGGGTGCAGCCAGGGGGCACAGGGGTGGAGGGAGAAAAGCAGGGAGTGCAGGGTGAGAAGTGGTGGTGCTAAATATGAAACCACACCAAGCTGCTTGTGGGGGAGAAGAGCTGGGTTCGTTTGGGCAATCCTGGAGCAGGGTCTCTGCATCTCCTCCCTGCAGCTCTGGGAAGCTGTCAGAGCCTGGCCTGGCCTGTGCCTGGGCCATGTGTCCTCTCCAGGGTAGGAGAGCCCTGAGGTGAGCACAGGGGTGAAGTTCAGCCCAGAGGTGACACTTGAGATGCAAAACGCCTGGCTCAGCAACGTGGAGAAGCAATCAGCCTGTCTGCACGTGACCTTCCCTGCTCCTGGTGATCGATCTGGAGACATCAGCACCTTCCAATAATGCTGCAGTGCTGGGGGGATGGAAAACAGATGGTGTGGCCTGCCCCTGTCTGAGTGCAGGGACTCAGGGAAGCTCTTTGCTCGGGGATGGGCACACACCTGACACCTGCCAAGCTGCCCCCCTGGCACCTGGCAGTGCCAGGGCTCAGTGCTGGGCTGCAGGCACTCCCCACCGTCCCACTGGCTCTCCACAGGTGGGAATGAAGATCCCAGAGGGGCAGCCCGGGGTCCTGCAGGCTCTGGGAGCTGTGCCTGCCTTGCAGCCCAGTGGATGGAGCAGGAGTGTGGGGTGCTGGCAGGGAAGGGGCAGGGAGTGCTGCCCCCAGCCCTCAGAAATGTCAGTGCCTGTCACTGCTGGGATGAGGCCGGAGCAGAGAGCAGGAGCTATTCATTGCTGGGCATTATTGAGCTGCAGCACGTTTTCCTTGGGTAGGGACAAAGGGAAATAAAACAGCAGCTCAGTGTGTCCCACCCCATTCACACACTCCATCCTCAGTGGTGCAGGCTGATCACAGTCAGGGCATTTTCCTGGGTTTATTCCTGTGCATGGATCACTGGAGACACCAACTTCTTTTGGAGGGGTTTGGGACTGAGGTTGTTTTCCCAGTCACCTTTTTGCCTGTTCATTTCCACACAACAGAGCTCTTGTGGTTGCTGATGTGAGCCCTGTGCCATCAGCTCTTACCAAAGAGCAGTGCTCACCAGCCAGGCTCTCTCTAGGACATCCTAACCTGAGCCTCCTCCTCAGAAGGCAGGAGGAGATCCCTGCTCAGGCTCCTCTGTGCCTCTCATCGCTGGATCCTTCTAGGACTCAGCTGAAGCACAGCTCACTGTGCTTCTCAGAATTCTCACTGAGCCTGCAGTAGCCAGGGCCAGGTCTCCACCCCAGCCCTCAGCCTGTGTGAGGAGCAGCAGCACCACTCGGGTGCCTGGGGGGTCTGGGCTCCATCCTGGCCTTGGCTGTGCCATCAGACACCCTGTGAGAGCTGAGCTGTTTAATAATCATTAATGTCAGGCCTTGGAGAAGCTTTGGGATATTGCACATGGAGCTGGCAGAGCCAGCGCTGTCCCTGCTGGGTGGGCACTGCTGCCTGTGGTGCCGCATGGAGAGGCTCATGGGCCCTGCTGCAGAGTTTCCTTTTCATTGTGAAGGTCTGAAAAGCCCTCTCAGATGGTGGAGTGCAGCCCCTCCCCCAGCACAGCCAAGGCCACCACTAGCCCATGTCCCCAAGTGCCACATCCACAGCTTCTGATGCCACCAGGGATGGTGACTCCACCACTGCCCTGGGCAGCTGTGCCAGTGCCTGAGCACCCTTTCTGTGAGGAAATTTTCTGAAATATCCAATCTAGACCTCCTCTGGCACAAGTTAAGGCCATTTGCTCTCATCCTGTTCCTGTTCCCTGGGAGCACAGCCCAAACCCCCCTGGCTGTCCCCTCCTGTCAGGAGCTGTGCAGAGCCAGAAGGGCCCCCCCGAGCCTCCTTTTTTCCAGGTTGAGCCCCTTCCCAGCTCCCTCAGCTGCTCGTGGTGCTCCAGGACCTTCTCCAGCCCCATTCCCTCCTCTGGACACACTTCAGCCCCTCAAGGTCTCTCTTTTTGTGAAGGTCCCAGAGCCAGACACAGGATTTGAGCTGTGACCTCAGCAGTGCAGCACGGGGCAGGCACTGCCCTGGTCCTGCTGGCCAAACCATGGCTGGCAGGAGCCAGGTGCCACTGGCCTCTTGCCCACCTGGGGACACTGGGGGGATCCTGCACCCCCCAGCTTTGGTGCAGTGACTTTGTTGGCTCCAGAGTGCTGGGACTCCACTGTGATTTCTGCTTTGCTCAGTGGTTCACACTGTGAGTTACTGGGAGCTTCCCACATGCAGCTGACATCCTCTGGTCCTCCCACACGCAGGGACAGGCTGGTGGTTACTGCTCCAGCAGCTGCCTGTTGGCTTCCTCCAATTCATGCCAAGTTAGCACAAAATGATCAAAGCAGCCAGTCAAAACTCCTTTTTCCCTGCAGATCATTGGTGGCAGAGATTTTGATCCCTTTGAAGGGAAGAGCTAATTAACAACTCGCTGAATTAAGTAGAAAGTGCAGTGTATGCTCTGACTTTTTGCTGTTTTCGGGGCTGTCACGAAGATTACTCATCCCGAGGAAATAATCGTTTCCATAGCGACTGATGTACTTGGTAGGGGAAGAATTGGAGACACAAATAACAAAGACAAAGGCCAAATCTATAATGCAAAGAGGAGGATGCAAACACAATAAAGCCCAGGCTGCAGTGGGATGGTGTGAGGGGGATCCCAGAAGCAGGGGAGAGTGGGAAGGACTCTGACAGGGTGAGGGGCTGCAGGGCTTGGTGCAGGCATCTTTTCCAGAGGGTTCAGGTGTTGCTGCTGCAGGATTTCTTGCTCAGCAACTGCCACAGGCCTCCTTAAAATCACAGAGATGCTCAAGCTAGCCCAGGATGTGCAGAAAGAGCCGTTTGGAAGATAAGCAGGAATTGAATCTTCTCTCCACCTCCGCTATGGGATCACACCTGACTCCATCCAGGTGGGTGATCCACCAGGCTTTTGTCTTATCCTGACTGCAAGTCCTGTTTATATAGCCCTGAAATTCAGTGATCCCATACACAAGAGCAAACTGCCTCCACCTGCCAGCACCAGCTCTCTGCTGACTCCTGAATTGCAGGGACTGCAGAGGAATGTGCCTGGAGCAGCCTGGCCTCTGCCCACAGCAGCCAGCTCACAGCCCCTGGGCAGAGCTGCAGGCTCCAAACATTTCACATTCCAGCCTTCTGGAGCCCATTAACCACGGGGCTGGGGCAGGGGTTGGGTGAGCAGCAATGAGGGCTGGCCTGGATATATTTATCCTCTGTCAGTGCAGGAGGGGGCTGCTTTGACCTCTGAGGTCAAACAACAACCTGTTTTACAGTCCTTGCTTCTTCCACCACGTTTATCTCTTTATCTTTGAGAGCAGAGTGAGTCTGCTGGGGGACAGGATTTCCCAGGCCTGTGCAATGGTCCAGCACAGGCCCAGGTTCCCAGCTCAGCAGGAGCACCCTGTGGTACAAATGCTGCATGAGGCCCAGAATATCAGAGGTCAAGCTCCCACAGCCCCCAGCACTGCCCAGCAGCTCCCTGGCAAGAGTCCTGGTCCAGCCTGATGCCAAAGTGTCCGGGATTCATGGAGAATGGTTTGGTTAGGAGGAAACTTAAAGCTCATCTCATTCCACCCCATGGGGATGGACACCTTCCACTACATCAGGTCCCTCCAAATCCCATCCAGCTGGTCTTGGACACTTCCAGGGATGGGGTTGATTTGGTTCCTGAGAGTTTGGCTGGAATAAGGTCCAACAAGAGGCCTACAGACATGAACTGAGGCTGCTCCCAGGTGCTGGACATGAGTGCTGGAATCCATCAGCATGCTGGACCAATGTCACCAGTCCCACCACCATGAATCACTCTGGCTCTACCACTCCCAGGTCTGAGGCCTTTGGAACCCAGAGCTTCTTCCAGGCTTTCTGCATCAGGGTCAATGAAACATGGCAGAGGTTTTATATGAGTTGTTTAATGAAGCAGAGAGATTCTCTGCTCCCCTGAGGTCCCCAGTCACAGCTGCAGATGTGTGCATGGTGAGCACAAGTGCTACAGGGTTCTGAGGCTGAAAGAATTGGGACTGCTCAGCCTGAACAAGAGGAAGCTCTGTGGAGGCCTCAGAGCCCCTTCCAGGACCTAAAGGAGCTCCAGGAGAGCTGGAGAGGGACTGGGGACAAGGGATGGAGTGTCCGGTTTATCTCGGCTGTTTGAGGGGCCTGAAAAGGCCCGGGGTGGCCTTGGGGCAGCCCGCGTATCGAAGGACGAGAAGAGCCGAGAGCTGTGGCAGCCAGAGAGCTGGGACTGTATAGGGATATGTATATATTCTATGGTTGTATCTAAGACAGCCGAGAGCTGTGGCAGCCAGAGAGCTGGGACTGTATGCGTATTGTAATTGTATAATTGTTAAAAGAAAAGGGGGGAAATGTGGGGGCCTGAATATATGTTGTATTGTAAGACCTGTGTGTGTCAATGTGGGGGCCTGAATATATGTTGTATTGTAAGACCTGTGTGGGTCTGAGTTGCTCCAAACGAGCTGCAGCGAAGATTACAACAACTGGTGCCCCGTGTGAGGAAGAACACACAACCAAACATTGAGAGAAGGTATGGAATCCCCTGGACAGCCGAGAGCTGTGGCAGCCTGAGAGCTGGGACTTTGGAATATAATATGGCCTTTGAATTAAGGAGCTGTAGCAGCAGAAAGCTGTAAGAATATGGCCTTTAAAGAAAAGAGCCTTGGAACATCTAAAGACAGCCGAGAGCTGTGGCAGCCAGAGAGCTGGGACTGTATGCATATTGTAATTGTATAAACACTGCAGCGAAGATTACAACACCATACCTCTCTCTTCAGCAGTTCAACAGCTGCATCCCTGTCTTTTTGGGTATATTTAGGCACATCTATAACAGCATCCACAGCAGTGTTTGTGGAAGTAGCAAAAGGGACTAGAGGAACATCACTACTCAGGGAGTCCGGAATTAGGGGATCAGTAGAAGTTGTAAATGTCCCCAGAAGATGTAGTCCTTTTGCTTTTTCGTCACTCTTAAGACTCACTACAGGCTTTCCGGCTTCCTCAGGCACTGTACTTAAATCAGCAACAGGCCCAGGATGAGATGGAGCTGTGATGATTCCCTTACTTAATTCAATAGTACCATCAGAGTACCATGGTTTACTTGGACTGTCTATCAACAGAGGGTCAAACTTCAAATACAGCGACTGTCTCCTCCAGGCTGATTCTTTGAATGATGAAGACCCAAACTGTTCCAGATAGTCTATGTCCATTCCAAACTCTTCTGGTGATGGTCTGAAGAGCTCTTCCAGTTGAGCACCAGCTGTCTCATCTGCTGTGCCTTCAATTCCAGGGCAACTAGGTTTAATTTCTTCTGCAGCCGTTGACTTTTTTCCGCTGACAGTGGAGACCAAATTATCTTGAGACGAAGCAACCTTAGCTGGAGATCTTTTAGATGGTTTCATTTGCTTCTCCTCTTCTCTTTTTCTTTTCCCTGGAAGTTGAGTTTCCGCTTCACCTCCCAGCTTCTCTTCTTGAACTTTCGGTACATCTTTGGCCACACTCTGCTCAACAATTTCCTCATTATCAGAGGGTGCAAATAAAACATCTTTTGCACTTGACGACTGCCGTGAAGATGTGGCAGATGAAGTCTGAAGTTTGTCTGTCATGGCAGGACTCAGGATTTTTCTAGCGCGAGGATCTCTTTGAGGAGTTTGAAAGGTTACCTGCCGGCAGATCCCGGGACCAGCCCTGAGGACGCCCAGCTGAGAGAGCACACAACGCCAACTCTTTGGCTTCCACTGGGTGAGCTCGAACCACCACAAAACCTTTCGGGGGGGGGCAACCTCAAAGCCCTGAAGACCAGAAGACCGAAGGGAACAGCTCCGATCTTAGACGAGGTCCCAGGAGAGCACTGATAACTCCTGAGGAAAGAAGCCTGAAAAGAAGAAAAAAAAAGAGAGAAGAAGAGAAAAAAAAAGCCAACAGAGTCTGCAAAAAACAGCAGTCACTGAGAATTCCACCTCTCAGTTTCTGACGAAGACAATTCGTAGCAGAACAGCCCGGACTGGAACCAGAAGGCGCCCTGGGACCACCTCTCGTGATCTGCTGGACAGTGACCGAGACTTCCAGACTGCTCTGACGAGAGACTTGGTAAGAAAGCCTGAAAATAAGAACATGGGGGGCACACCTTCCCAGGAACAACGGGAAATTTTGTCCGCCTTATAAGGTGTGACACAAACATACACAAAAAAAATTAATTAGCTCTGGCCTTAAAAGGCCAGGAAGGAAAACCTCCAGACGCAGCAGACATCTGGGGGGGGGGCCCTCAAAAGAGGGGGGGAGCAAGACTCCAGAAAAGATTAGCTCTGGCCTTAAGAAGCCAGGGGGGAAGGGCTCTCGAGGAAAGAGAGCGAGAAATATTATTAAAACACCCGGTCCCAAAACCCAGAAACCCCAGAAAACCCCAAAAGCGTCCAAAAAGTCCAGAGAGCATGGAGGACTCAGGAGCAGAGGGGGAGCAGGGGGGGGAGAAAAAGGGATCGGGGGAGGCGCTTTCTCGCGGCAGCCAGGCAGCGGCGGAGCAGGCGGGGAGCGCGGCTGAAGAAAAAACAAGAGACGCGTGTTCAGATACGGCTTTGCTAAGCTCAGGGCCGGGGGCGGCAGCCGCCCCGGGGGCCGGCAAGGTAGCAGAAACGCGCGCGGCGGGCAAAACTCGCAAGAACCCGGGGCAGAATCACAAACCAACGCCAGGGCGTCTGACCCATGCAGCGAAATTAGGGGAAATTGCGCAATCCCAGAAAGCTGCCGTGAGACGCAGGAGGCGCGCGGTTGTAACGCAAAAAACCCGGTGCGAACGCGGCGGGCGTGGGTGCCGGCGGGGGCGGCCGGCACACACTGACGAAGGGCCACACACACACACAGCGTCGGAGGAGGAGGAGACAGAGTCAGGGGCAGACCGAGGGGGGAAAATTCAGAGGCGGAACAAAAAGGGAGAGGGAAAAATTACCTCTGGAGAGACAGGGAGCGGCTCGGAAAGCACGCATGCGCAGAGCGCGGGCGGGGGCGGGCCAGACCCACGGTAACGTCTCAGGCGAGGAGGGGCCCTCTCCAGACTTGGTGCCTTTGGTAAAAACCCTCGTGGAGTCCAAGCCTCTCCCCTCCTGGGGAGGCGTGTGTTCTAACCCTATTGTCAGTTGAATCAAAAACCAGGTAACCCCTGAGTGCACGACATGCCGGATCGGTTCAGCAGAGCTGCAGCATCATCTCGTAACGAGTCTGCAACTATGCAGCGATTTTCCTCAACAAGATATAAGAAGAAACGAATACTCAGACAAAAGTCGGGACTCAGACTGCAAAGGACAACTCAGAAGAGAAACAAGAGAAACGGAAAGAGACTGGGGGGTTTTCCCTTTGGGGTCTTGAATATTTCTGTATAAGGACGAAAGACTCTGGGGGGTTTTCTCCTTGGGATCTTGAATTGCAATAGGCAATGGGGTAAATTTACCTATTACAGGGGAAACTGACAAAGGATCATATATTGATCAGCTGGTAGATTTCTTTGACATTTCTCCCATTTGGAGAGGAATTTTAAGGGCAGATTTCTTTGACATTTCTCCTATTTGGAGAAGAATCTTAAGGATAGGGTTTTATGTTTTAATAGTCCTACTAGTCCTCATGATTGTCGTCCCGTGCATTTTTGTATGTCTGAAGCGTGCCATGAATCGGGTGATAAAAGAGGTTTTCTTGGTGCAAACAGAAGGGGGAGATGTGGGATCTCAGGATTTGAGCCCTGGGATGCAGGGCCCCCGAGACCACCCTTGGGGGGCCCGGGAGTCCTGGAATGTTGCCAGAAGTGTCTGGTGGCAGGACTTTGACCCTACACGGGAGACGACACCTTTATGAAGATAAGAGGGCCTCACCGGGGTGAAGGGTGGAAAGATTAGCTAATTAGAGGGTGAGAAACAGGGTTTAGGATTTATGTACAGGGGGGTTTAGAGGAGTAAGATGGAGGAATTGGGGTGTGTCCTGCCCTCCTTCTTCTTCCTCCTCTCCTCCATCTTCTTTGGCCACGGTGGCACCTTTGGATTGGTTATTACTAAGAGTACACCGAGCTATAAGAATAGATGGTATTGGGGAAAAATGATAAATATTGTATACGTAACTAGGGGTATAAAGATACGTGGCGGTCCGTGGGACGACACAGTGTGCCCATGGCTGACTGCTGAGCAGATCTCTGCTGGCTGAAAGAACATCTTTTAGATAAACAATTAATAAACATAAAACCAGAAAGAAGAACTGAAGCCTCTTCTCGTCCTTCGATACGCGGGCTGACCCAAGGCCACCTCCGGGCCTTCCAGGCCCCTCAAACAGCCGAGATAAACCGGACAATGGAGGGTCAGGACACAGGGAATGGCTCCCACTGCCAGAGGGCAGGGCTGGATGGGATACTGGGAATGAGGAATTGTTCCCTGTGAGGGTGGGCAGGCCCTGGCAGAGGGTGCCCAGAGCAGCTGTGGCTGCCCCTGCATCCCTGGCAGTGCCCAAGGCCAGGCTGGATGGGCTGGGAGCAGCCTGGGGCAGTGGGAGTTGTCCCTGCCATGGCAGGGGATGGAATCACCTGTAAGGCTGCTTCCAACCCAAACAATTCTGGGATTCTGGGATTCTGTGATTCTTCTATGAATCTTCTATGATTCTTGGCAGGTGCCTCCAACCCAGCAGCCCCAGTGCTGCCTGGAACACGTGGGAAGTTTGGCAGCAGGGAGGGCTGAGGGAAGGGATGAGGAAGGAGATACTGTGCTGAATAAAAATGCTTGAACAAGGAGGGCTGATACTGGCAATTCCCTTCTGGCTCTGGCTCCTGAGCTCCACGAGCTGTGGATAAAAGCTCCTGCCAGGTGTCAGACAGACCCTGAGGTTTCGGGGTTGTGACAGCTCTGTGCTCTTGCTGCTAGGCTCTCCCCTGTCAGAGCCATCCTGTACAGCCACAAGCTGGCAGGGGGGATTCCATCCCTTCCTCCTTGGTCTTCTCTCTGAGGAAAAGGAGCTGGAAGTGCCATGGCAGCAGCAGGGCTGGCTCTGGCTCTGGCTCTGCCTGCCCAGCTCCCTGCAGAGTGTGCAGCCTCACAGAAACACACACACCTCCCTCCCTCCCTCCCTGCTGCTCCAGGGCTCTGCCTCCTGCAAACATCCCTGAGGTGCTTACGTAAACCAGGGCTGCTTTGCTGAGGCAGAGGAATGTCACCATGATGTTTTATGAAAAATCCCTTCACCAGGATTTCTTCTCCTGGG